>NW_008662842.1:0-22141 GCF_000695815.1 Acanthisitta chloris
ATATAAAAGATAAATCAAACAGTAAGAGATTGTTCTGTGAGTGCCACAGTTACGGAAGCTTGGTTTTCTGTGGGTCTATACATTGATAGATACTCTTAGCTCAATACCTCAAGCTCCTACCTACATCTTACAGCGCGTCACTGCTAACAACACTTTCTATAACCTGCAGCACTGTGCCATTATTGTATTTCCTATGTCTCTACTTCTGTCCTGGGTATCTCCTGATTAATTTTTTCTAGAGATATACCTTAGTTCAAACAAGAATTTGGCCAGTCCTGAATTGTTAACAAAGTAAGCCTAGATGATCATAATGGTTCATCTGAATCTTATAAATGTCTGAATTGATAAACTTGATCAATTAAATATGTCATTCTTCCAATGAGATCAGTTGAAACTGTTGAAGAAACTGAGTGATTAGTGAAAAATTGGAAAGATTTAAGAGAAGGTAATTGACTTTTAATAAAAAGCCAATTTATTTTACTCACACATTCTGTAGAATAATGTAGAAACTTTGCTGTTGGAACTGTAAGGAACCACTGAATCCTAAAATTACCTGAAGAAATATTTACAAATGTAAAATTCCCAGAAAATCCAATTTCTGAAGGAAGGAAGTTAGGAAGAAGTAGCACAGAATGAATATGAATAAACACAAATACTGAAAGAATTATTTTCAGACACTCATGAAAAAAACCCCAAACAAACAAATAAGACTCATCTCAATGTGAACAAAAATAGTTTTGCACTTGAAAAAAAGCCAGAAATTAAAGAGAATTATAGAAAACTTAGTAAAAGCCAGTAAAGAAACACTTTTCCAGAAATGGCCTCAAAGGAAATCTGTCAAAGCATTTATGCCATACAAGAACAATAGCTACTTAAAATATATTATATATTTAAGAAATATTAATGACTTAATTGGTAACCAGTGCAATGCCTTCTAATTTGATAGTGTGACAGAAACCCACAAAACAATCAGTGAAAATTAGGAGGATTACAAATTGCTTCTCTGCTGAGAGATAGCAATTAAGAATACACCTTTATGCTGATTCAAGGATTCAGAGGATAAAATCATGGATGCACTGAAGATGATGACAAATTGCTGTTGATTTCAATGGAGTCTTCATGGCACCAGAGGCATCATTATTAATGTTAAATTTAGTCTTTTCCATAAGACAGCTATGGAATTTTAACAGAGAGAAAACCTTAAAATCACACATAAAGATTGAATACTTCCCTCTGACACCTTGTAACCCTATTTTTGATGAACCAGCAAATGAAAGAAATAAAAAGCAGGAGAAATTAATTTCTAAATTGTGATTTCTAATTATGGCAGTGGTGCATAGCTTCAGGTTTGTATCCTTTATAGGAATTTTAAAAATATATAAAATAAATAAAGATTCCACAAATCCAAGCTACATATTTATGAAAAAATACTTCCTTAGGAAGTATTAGAGAATGAAGAAATATTGTAGGTTATACTGATGACATGGATGACATGAAAATGAGGGAGTTAAAAGGTGGTTAAAGCAAAGAAATATCTGTAATACTGCTTGGCTTCCATGGTCAGTGTTATCACTTTTTTTTTTTGGTGTAGCCTTTGTGCATGGTCTCCATTGTTACTATCATTAAGGAGTCTACTATCAACTGACTTTTTTTCTTTTGGTATGTGGAAATAAACATTGAATTCTTTACCTGAAGTTGTAAGATAAATACAAGAAAAGCTTTCATCTTAACGGTGTTTTTTTCCCTTGAATGTTTCCTGACCCACACTCTGGGTAAATCCATAGTCAAAACCAAAGAATGACATCAGTAAACCTGAGACCTGAAGGGCTGCTAATGAAGTTTTGTACTTGTGGCCATCAATAACTGCCTTTGATGAATCCCAAAGTCATTCCCCTACTCTCTATAACAGTTGAGAGCAGGATTTGTGTTAAATATTCTATTAATTAAAATGTAACACAAAAGTAAAAATGAAAAACGATCCCTCTCCCACTAGAAAAATGTAGATTTGTAGAAAATAGATTTCCATGGCTGAAATGCGTACTGAAACAAGTGTGATACAATGTGAATAGGAAAACTGTCTTTTGATCAAAGCATGATATTTTATAATACCTGATAGAATAATACATGACACATGATGCACTGTGATGTTCTTTGTAGTAATGAATAAGTGAAAAATAGTAATCATTATTTCATTATTTCTCTCTTTTATAGATACTGGAGTGCATTGTTAAAAATAAACAAGTAAAAATTCTTTTTTATTTTTGTTTGAAATATCTCTGCATTATTTCTCCAACGTAACACCTTTTTGTTTCTTTAGCGATTTTTTAATTAAAGTAATGAAGATGATCTTCATAACTTGGAATGAACCACAGTGATCCTTGGTAAAGCCAGAAGTATTTTATCTTTATCACAGTTTACTGACAAAAGCCATTGGAAATTAAATTCAATACTTCTGAAATGTTATGTACAATTCATTCAGCATGCAGACAAGGAGCATTTTCCTAAACATCGAGTAACTTAAAGAGGAGTTTTCACTAGGGGCAGCTTAATAATATAAAAATGAATGTACAAAAAGCTTGTTCAATCTACTGTTTCCTGTCTGTTGCAATAAGTAGTGCTGCTGTGTCAGGTAGTATCATTAAAAAACAAGAGATATTCTTTATGTAAGCAAAGTTCACCTGCAAATTTCTGAGCTATAAAATTGGTTTTGAAAGGAAACCATATCACTTTATTCAACTAAAGCTGTACATTTTATGATCAGAGACTGACTATAAAAAATCACCAAGATGATTTTGTACAGATCACATGTCTGAACATTTCCCTAAATGCACAAATAATCCTACTTACTTTACTGAATTTCTTTTTCACCATCCAGTTTAATATCAACCCCAGCAAGTTCAAGAACTTCATGTAAATGCCCTGATCCTCTTATGGTGTATTTCTGGTTTTCTTTGTTCTGAAATACTTGATAGCTTCCAGTCAGAGCTGAAGCAGAGAGGGGTAAACATACAAATAGACAAAAAAATCAAAGGGATCTCCAAGTTTGTTTAAGGCAAATGCTATTAGCTCAGTAAAAAAGAAATAAATGTCAATGTTCTTACAAAAATAAATGATAAAACGCATAAGCAGACCCCCATAACTGTGTTTCTTACATAGAAATTGTTTTGAATAAGAACCAAAACCAACTCAGCATCTTCATGTAGGTTCATTCTACATTTTGTTTTGCTTTTAAACACATCATCCAAGATGGTTAAAGAACAGCTTTGTGGATTCTGTTTCTCTGATCAGAAGACAGACTAGACCCTAAAACAAGCCAGGTTTTTACTAATCTACTCCTTCTCCATATCAAAGCCATGTTATCAAGCAACTCTAATCACATGTAAGTAAGATACTTCCACTTTAAAAGGTTATTTTGTTATAAATATGGCTAACAATTCTATTACAAAGTGTGTATGTATAATGTGTGTAAGCAAAAAAACACAGCAGGATGTGGGTTATTGAGAGATAAGCACATGCTCAGTGGCTTTCCTTTTATACCCATAAATACTCATTTAAGATGATCCTCTCATTGAAGTTGGTGACAAAACATCCACTCCTTTCAGACATAATTTGTCTGAAAATTCAGACTCTAGTGCAAGAAACACACAAACTGCTGTCTTCTTCTGGTTATGGAAACCTCATGGAAACCTATGGGATTCTTAAGCAAATTCAGGACCAAAGTACACAGATCGAAGTGATTAGGATGGGAAGTTCTTTCTAATCATGCTTGATCTGAATGAAAATCAGACCATCATCTGTTTGAGACTAATAATATTGCTATACATTCTTTCATCGCAGAGTGAAACAAAAGCTGAAATTCCTATTTATTGTATTGAACAGAATATTTTGAAAAATTCCAGTGCAGAAATAAGGAAATACTTAATTTCAGCATTTTGATAACTGAAATATTTTCATATGGCCAAACTGAAATATTTTGCTCAATACATGTCACGTGTTTTTGATGAAGTACCATCCATGTCATTTGAAAAGAGTTTGGCCAAGAACCACTAGCAAGAGGCAACATGGGTATGAGACATGTATAGCAAAGCAGCTGCGGAGGGACATGCATTTCAGTATGTGCTGACTTAAAATGAAACATTTCAGATTAGTTCAGCAAACCAGAATATTTGGTTTCATATTCAGCCAAGTGGAAAGAATCTATTTCTTTTCTTGGTTTTCCCAGTGGGAAAAGGGAGGAAATCTACACAAAAGCTTTTTCCTGTGGAAAAAGATATTGCAACACTATTTTTATAAGGAGAAAAAGAAAGCCCAAAACATTTTGATATAAATTCCTCAGCTAGCTCTAAGGTATATGAAACCCCATGATAGTTGCTCAGGCCAGATTTATTGATGATAGGACCCAAAACAAGTTGCTTCTTGACTGCTGCTTAAAAGTTTTCACCAGGCAAACAAAGATGCAAGGTTGGTTTTACTTCATGGCTTGTTGTTTTTAGTGTGAGCGAGATGACATATGCCAGGAACTTCCATTTAATGGCCAAGAATTTTGATTAAATAAAGCAATAGAAAAGTTGAAATCAATTAGCACTTTTTTTGAGATGTTATATGGTCAGTCATTGACTTGGAGACCTTTCTATGGTAAGAGATCATAGCATAATTTTGAATAAATAATTAGTAGACAAGCTTACATATCCATGACTACTTCATTCATTTATCTAAACAATGGCTAACAAAAAATTGTGTCCCAAGAATTGTAAATCTACTGGCAACAACTAGCATTAAATATATTTATTGATAACCTGTAGATCAGAAGAGAATAAAACAGAATAGATGGGCTTTTCTTTTGGTTATGCTCTATATCTTGATGAAATAGGGAAAACTAATTCTTTGCCATTTGCAGCTGCTCAGGCCAATTAAGGATTCTTTACTATAGTAGCATCATATTGGCAGCATCATTTGGTTTCTTAAATGCTATGTATATCTTAGCTCTTTTTATTTCTTAATCAAGCTCTCTCCCCCTTCCTAGACCACTTCATTACAAACACCTAAAACAAATTGAGTTCATCTTTTGAAAGTATGAGGGAAGAAGGAAAAATATCAGAACAGTCAGTCAGCTTTGTAGCCAACAAAATTCACAGGCTCTTGTATAGGTGGAAAACACTGCCTCTATTAAATTCTATTAGAATTCACTGACATTCTGCAAGTATAAAGCTGCTGTATCATTGAGGCTTTTTTTTAACAGAAAGTGTTATTATTAATTTTGTTTGGATACCTGTGTGAGAGATTGCTGCTGAAGAGCAGTGTAGGTGTGTGACTTTCAAGTGCAGCCTGCAAAGTTGGATTTCAGAAATTAAGTCCAACTTTTGACATAAACACATACATGTGTGTGTATGTGTTTATGTCAATATACAAGAAACAAGAGTATCACATTGAAATAATGAAGAATAAAACACATATCCACGGGTTGTTTTGTTCAACTGCTTTCTTTGCAATGTATCTTCATTCCTCTGGGAAGTTATTCTTAAGGGTTTTAAAGCTGACACCTCAAATAAGTTTATGCAAACGACTGACCCATTTCAATTGTGGATGGAGGACCATTTATTCCCCTATAGGGAATACAAGAAATATAATAAAAATAAACCAGAAGTCAGATGTTTTAGGCAATATCAGTGCTAAAGATTATTCTGCAATCTTGGACTGGAATTCTGATGCAGTTGTTTCAAAAATCTTGATTCACACAGCTAGAGGACTTCCTAATATAGGAGAATGTTGCAAGCCAAAGTGTAACAGCATTCTGCCTCTTGTTTGCTATAGTACAAATGATTCAGTTAGTAACTATCATTAGTAAACCTACCCATGCCACTTAGTCTAAGGATAAGTATACTACAACTTAGAGCTAGGTTAAAAACTGCCAAAAAAATGCTTGTCAGTATTCCAGTAATTTTTCTATGTAATTATGTGGCAGCTAGTTTTTACACTCCATTCAAATTGCTTTGTTCTTTGGAAGATGCTGCTGGACAAATGATGTTTTGTCAGTCAAGAAATCAGGGACATTATTGTGTGGAAATAGGTAGATCAGCCTACCTAGAATAAAATTAACATGAAATTCAATCCACCAGGGAGCAAATCTAGTCTCTAAAAAATGTTTTGTAAGCTATTGCAAAGTTATTTCTCATGTCTCGGCACTTCTCTGTTTCAGCCAGAACTGAAATCGGAAATGCCAAAATACTGTGAGAAAGGCTGTTCTTGCACTACAGCTGACCTGAATGAAACAAGGAAGCACTGCAAAATCACAAGACAGTCTGTTTTTTAGGAGATTGCCATCTAATTTCCTGGAGAACTTTGGATTAGATCAGGTAAACTCTGGAAACTGCTAAACTTCTGGATGTATATCTGAACTGAACCACCAAATCTTTGTGACACATCTGTTACTGAAATCCACATTTTCTGGAGATGATGAAATAAAATAGTTTTATTTCAGGAATGAAGGGAGGAAATGCAACATACTAGACAAACCAGAGGTTTGCCTGCATTATCCCTCAAATTAGAACTGTATCGTACATCCAATTGTACTGATCATAGTGATTCAAAAGAGTATGTCCCTGAAGTCACTGGAGCTAAGCTGGTTTAACTGGGAGATGTCTGCCATATCTGTTCTTGACATGTAGTTAAACTGCAGACATACTGGGCCTTATTCATCCATGATATAATCTTCCATTGCTTCAATGATATTTCATTAGGAATAAAGTTGATCCACTAATCCTAGCTTGACTCATCTTTAATTGCTGGCTTCTTATGCCTTACTGGCACAGTTCCTAATGGTGACTCTGTGTTGAAATGGTATTTATAGTCATGGTGGCTTAATCTCTTTCAGCCGTATCTGTTGTTTATCTACAAAGCATAGCTTGCCTCACAAATCTAGTATGGGTACTATGTAATTTAGGGCTCCATTAATGTCTCCATTAATTTTCTAAAGCAAAATCAAAAACTAAAATAATTTCTTTTATGCACATAACCTACAAATATGGGAAAATACATCACTTATTTACTTAGTTTAAAAGTTACAGGGAGTGGGAACTTTCAGGGCACTGGATTTAAATCGCACAAAAGTCAGGAAATGACCCCTGCAATGGGATTTCAGAGGTGGCAGATTAGAAACAATGTCCTCTTACAGATTCTGTAACTTTGGAACATACCATCCCAGCACACAGCTGGGGTAGTGGAACCAGCCACCTGAGCTCTAATGAGCAATAGTTTTGCTAAGTACGATCCCAGAGAATACATATATGTATGTAAAGAGCAGGGAAACAAAAGCAAGTCACAACTGACAGAGCACTCACGCCAGTGCTCCAAAGGAAGTCTGCATCCCACTGGACTAATTCAGGATGCCAAATGTGTGTCCCTGGGGAGTTTTGTTCAGGCAGCGAATCCCGTGTCGGTCAGATAGCGTGCTCCAGCCAGCCTCGCTGTGGCCAGAGAGTGGTGCGGAAGGGAAGCTGCTCTCCATGCTGAATGGCGTCTTTGTTCACCCTGCTGCAGCAGTTACATTCTGCAGGCCCTGCAGATACAACAGTGGCAGTATGAGAGCGGAATGGAAATGAGATGTTGGCTCCCCCCAAGAAGTTCGGCTTCTTTCCATTAAAACTGCAAAGAAATTCTGGCAACTGAAAAATAACCCTGCCTATCGAGCAATATTTTCCTGCCTCTAAAAGCCAAAGGAGCCAAAAGCACAAAGTGAAGCTAAAATACAGCACAGATTGGCATACGTGAACATTTTATAGGTTGGTTACCATCCAAAACAGAACCAAGGCTTGCTGGTCAATTAAAGACAAAAACCATACAGTGACTGCAAACCACCTGCAAATCCATAAATTCACCTAAGTTATAAATAACAGCAGAATTGCAGTGCACCCAGGACTGATCTGGTTGCTAGACAAGTTTTTAGTAAGTTCCACTTGCAAAGGTAAACAGTTTAGCCCTTGATCTATACACCTTTTACAGTCTTTTTCTGGGTCAAAATCCCTGGCTACTAATAAGGAAGGCCATTGTAAAATGACCATAGATTGAGTTCTTCCATGTAGAGGTAAATTGCCAGCAACCTATGGGATGTCATATTATTCCTACAGGAAGGGACTGTCCTTCTCGGGCTTCTGTCTAGTGGGAATCAGCCTATTAATAGAGAATCCTCTACTCTGTTTTCATAATTAATTTCAGAAAAACAACATTGAGAGCTCTTTTCCTTAGTCGTCTGCTTCCACACAGGCCTTGCTTGTGTTCAAAGTGACATAAAATTTCAACATTTCTTTAAAAGTGAGAGTTCGGGATAGTCTTCTCAGGGAAACCAGAGCTGTACAGCAAGTGTGAAGCAGGAACTGTATCATATATGACAACTGAACTGTTGCTATTTGTGGCCTCATTTTCTTTTCTATCCTGTTTTATGTAGTAAAAGAGCAGTTTGTTTGCAGTAGCAGAGCTATTTGCTATTGTGATCATTGGTTTGCTTACCACATAGCTGTGAGTTGCTTGATTCTAATGTGTGTATTCTAGTTCTGAGACTCACAGTAGTTTTTTTGACATAGAAAAGAAACCATGCAGATTGTAGGAACCACTAATTCCTTCAGTTAATGGTACTCATGAAAAAAACCCTTACAGGCACATGGAAAACCTTACAATTTAATTTTGGAAAATCTTCTGTTACCAGCCCGTATTCAAACAAGAAGTCTCACTGATGTAAATAAATACAGGATGTAGGATAGATAGAACTCTTGCTTTGTAGCAGTTCACTCATAGGCCCTAGCTGTGTGTTTGCTCAGGGGAAAAAAAGGCAAAGTAAGAAACTCTCATATTCCTCTGCATAGCCTAAGTATTTCACAAGAGCAAGCACAACTACAGCAGCAGTTCTACTTTGCAGCCTTTAAGTAGCCATCAATATGTTGGCATTCACCACCTTCAAGAAGGTCCTCAGCTGTCGGAAAGATCAGGTCATAAGTATTTACCTGTTCATGAGCACAAAATAACCAAAACCATACTATTATGTACCTGCAGGAAATACCATTAAAATGAATACTCTTAGAGGTGGATGGAATGTTTGAGAGGAAACTTTTCTCCCACTAGACATCAGCATTGCCAGTGAATGTGAATGAAGAATTTGAACCTGGGATGGCAGAATTTCAAACAGGGTTTTTGTGAAATTTTAAAGCTATAATCAAAAAGAGAGCTGGTGTGTTAGATGCTGAGCCTTGAAAATCTGGAACATAGCAATCAGAAATGTATGTTGAACCAAGTCCATTGAGTTAGCAATCAACAGACTACAACTTCAGCACATTTGTTCATATCCAGCCTTGGTATGCATTAATGTCCTAAACTACATGAATATTTTGGCTATACATGGATAGCAGTTGAACTGAAATTACAAAATAAACAAATAGATATCCATTTTTAAAAGTACATCTAGTCACTCTTTCAACTTAAGAATAAGTTCAATGTTAAACATTGGTAGCTCTTGAAGACACATAAAGATAAAATACAACTTGAAAGAATAAAGCAAAGCATTCTTCAAAAACTGTGCAATCAGTAATACATTCAATAACATCTGCTACAGTATCTTACACATAATTTTTGAGAAGTTAAAAGCTTTATTTGCTTATTAACTTGTGGGTGCTTTTCTACACTTGTTATTTACCTAGAGGCTAGAGAAGTAGTACAAAGCTGAGCCTTGATTTGCTTAGCAACCTATAAGCAATTGTACAGAAATAATTTTAAGCAGGTGCCATGGCAGCTCTTTTGAGTTGCATATTGAGTTTTTGTTTACCTTGCTGTTAAAGCAATAATAGCAAGGTGGGGTCTTATTCACTCAGTAGGTAGGACCCTAAAATTTTGAAAGCTTCATTGTTTACTAAGTCACCAGACACATGAGTGCTGGGTTGACCCATGTTTACCCATATCCTGGTCTGTTGACAAATAGGTGTGGCTTTATTGAACTGTTACTCATGCACCTTTGACAGACAAGCTCAGTTTCTTAGCTGCAGTGCTTTAAAGAAATGATGGAGACGTGCAGGGCTGAATTAATAAATTTATGGCGATACATATTAAATGGGAATGTTTTGCTTATGGGAACTGTATCTGGATGCAATGACCAAAGGCTGGAAATTAACAGGCTGCAACAAAGAAAAAGCCTATTTGTGCTAACTTTGTGGACAGCAGTTAAATAAAGGGAACATCTGTTTATCAAAGGCAATGTGCTGCTTCTAATTAAACCATCACCTTGCTTGATGTTAAATTAGTAACCAGGGATGCAAACCACACCCTTAAACAGAAAAACTTTAAGACTTTTTTCTCCAGTCTGTTACATTATCAGAGAAAAAACACAAAAATTTCCCATTTCATATTTCAAATAGGTGTTGTCTCATAATTATAGTTGTAAGACTGAGAGAGACATTATGTAATGCAGTTCTTGCTGCAATGTATGTTTAAAGTTAGTGCTTAATAAGAGAAAATTTAACTGAGTAGGAGTTTAGCTGCTGTGACCTTTAACCAAGGAACGTTGTCATATTGTTTATGATGACAAGAATTTTCAAATACTTTGAGGAATAATGAACAGCTTGAAGTACTCTAAATATTAGTTACAACAACAAGGCCTGAGCCAGCCTTGAAAGTAAGTTATCACAGTTCTGAATACCTCATGTCCTTCAGCTAAAATAGTTTCATTGCACAGCTGATCTATTCCAAAGGAATTATGACACTTCCAAGAAAAAAGGAAAATGTATTTTTAATAGCCATCACCTAAAGCAGTAAATCACGATGTAGTTTTTTTTTTAATTCTCAGTGTGCTTATTCAAACAGAAGAAATTAAAGAAAAGGAATCTCTGCTCTGTTCTCTCACACTTTTTGGCTGACAGGTGTGATGTTTGAAAAGATTTTAGGGCTGTTTTGGCACAGTTGGTATAAAATGTCTACAGTAAACAATTCTCTTTTCCCCATCCCTTCCCTCACCATGAGAAATATCCTGCATAGCCAAATCTACAGTAACACAGAAGGTCATAATACAGAACACCTTAATGGCACTACACATCCAAGAATAGATTTCAAGATGTTCGTAAAGTAATAAATTTTAATAGTATGTTGACCTGATCTACAGCTATTTCAACTTGCTTTTGAGACTTCCTGCTTAAAATCCTGCTCAAGCAACTGCAAGCTTCTCCCCTTCAGTGCTTCCTGTTTTTAAAAAAACATATCTTAAAACATGTCATGTTGACGCAACAGCCACATAAAAACTTATGATTCCCTCTTGTGATGTTGTTGCTGTTTGTCATTACAGCATCCAACCAATATACACTACACATCTTCCTGTAGGGTCAACCCAAGCAACCATTAGATTTTTTTGGTTTAAATGTGTCCATAGCCATGGTGAACAATATATAATTTTCCACCCATGATGACATTCTTGGATTTATTTTCTGCTAAACAAACATCTGAATTTATGTACATATGAATTTTTCTACGTTTGGGGTTTTTGTTTGTTTGTTTGTTTCAGGAAACTGTAATCTAATACATTTAAAGAACAGCTTACACAGTATTAAGAGACCCTCTTTAAACTGCCTGGAGATGGTAGAAATATACTGCACGACTACCAGGTGTGAGTAATCTTAACTACTCACTCCAGAAACATTTTCTCAGTAGCTGCTCTGGTGGCTTTGCTTTGTCAAACCTTATAGACTTATTTAAAATCAGATTTTTTACTTGACTGTTGCTCTGTTTACATTTGTCAAATACTCCAGAATGGCTTCCCAGAATAGTAAAATCTCTCCCATACTTGTAATTAATTTACAAACCACCTTTTTTTTAAAAATATAATTAAAAAAACCCCAGATTCTGTTTTCTTTGACACGGTTTACAATTCAGTAATTGGGTTAGCATTCTACTCCTATAAATATACTCTCCTACTATAAATGAATGAGGAATAGTAATAAAAAATAAAGAGAAACATTCCATGGTCAGGGATTAAGGCCAATGTCAGCATCTTCTCTGTGAGTACATTGACAATTAATTGTTATTAATGCCTGCATGTATAAAGTACTGGCCTCCACTTCTGATGAAAGAAACATACTATGGCCTGAATTTGAAGTTAATAATGGACAATTTAGTTTTGTAAAATCCAGTACATTAGCATTACCTTATTGTCCCTTTGAGTGCTTCAAGACAGCATTTTTGTTACAACCATGTCTGTTGAACATCTTTATATACTAATACTCCCAGGCTGCTCATTTGGTGACTTCAATTAGGCACAACTTAACTGCTTTACATTTCATCATCTCAAGAAATCAGTTTCCTTGTTATGTTAGGTTTTTAGCTGCTCTGCTTTTGCATTCAAACACCTTCTTTTTATGGCATGTTGACCAGAAATTACTCAGAACCAAGGAACTGAAGGACATTTACTTCACTAACTGAGTCAGTTTTTACTAATATACATTGCATAATTTGAGTCTCTGCACAATATAGCAATCCATTCTCAATGGCTTATGCCAGAACTTTATAAAGGTCCTGTTCCTCACAGGATAAGAATACAAGTGTTTATTGAATATATTGTAGAGGAGAATTCACAGGGATGCGAACATTAAACATTAAATTTAGAATAGAAATTTATGTCATTTAATTATTTCGAGAAATACATAGTGGAGGCTCAGAACTGATAAGTTCACTATTCGCTTGTTTCATAAAAGGAAATGTTACCTTTATTCCCTTGATCAGCAAACATCCTTTGGAAAGTGGTATTTGGATGGTGTAAAAGGGGAGAAAATGTACTAGAACATTGAACTTATATATTAAACATGGTCCAGGAACCAGATAGGTGATTAGTAAAATTGAAAATGACAAAGTTTGATGTGGATACAGTATATGTAAAGCCTGTCTACAGATTTTTTAAGGTGTAAAATGGCAACTTGTTTCCATAGTATATATTTGCTAATATTAATTGTCTTAATGGTGGTATCATTTTTTGTCGTGTATAAAATATATGTAATTTGAGGTATGACTATGAAGCTGAACAGGTAGGGCTAGCAGACATCAGAGAAGAGATGTAAAATTCATGACTCAGTTCCAAAAGGTGACTTCAACAATTGTCCTTCCTTCCTCTTTCTATTTCCTCCATACTTTGGTTTCCATAGGAAGGAAATACAGGTGTATATGCTAGAAATCACAGCACATTCTAGGCTTTGATCTGAATAACTTCAGGATCAGGATTGTTGGGTAAGCTTTGGAGCATACCTCAGGCTAGACACAGACAAAAAAGGCTCCAACCAGTTCAACAGCAAGTGAGATTAAATGTTTCTTCAGGGAGGAAGGGAAGAAGGGCTTATGGAAAGATAGTTAAGCATAATACATTGTGGAAATGCACAGTACAGAAAGCTTCACTGATGGCTGGATCCTTATCATGGTTTTGAACACCCAAATAAAGAGAACAAAAGTAACATGGGAAAAGACATTCTGACTAGACAGACAGTATACTGATTATATATATACCTGTATACCATGAATTGTTTGCATTAATAACCTTCCCCCCATTTTTGTTAACTTGTGATAGTATTGATTTACTCAAAGACAAGCTGCATGTAAAGTACCCCATAAAAAGATAAAATTTCTGAACAAAAACTATTTGCTGCAAGCTGAAATCTGAATTTTGAGGAGCATTCAATGTTGAAGGTGCAGAGGAAACACATTTACTGAAACATTTACTGAAAAAAATTTCAATGGATAAGCTTTTCATAAATATATTCTCAAAGTGTTAAAGACAAGGTTGAAAAAAACAAAATCAAAAGCAACACATGATCAATCTCACATGAGGAAAGGATACAGCATACTCAAAGCAGACAGCAATTCACTTGAAAACATGATAACTGCTGTTCAAAGCTCAGACTTGGACATTCGAGAATAACTGGTATCCACTACCAATCCTCTATCTGATGCTAGAAATACAGGGATTACTGCAAAGAGTAACCAAGGCAAGTATAAGTAGAAAAGAAGTAGAACAGCTCCACTGAAGCTCTTCCCATGCTATTTTTATTGGTGCTGGAATGAGTCTGGATCAGAGAGGGAAGAGTGTTCATGACACATCTGGAGAATATGAAGTGTTTAGCATTTAGTACTGTGTAAAGGTGCAGAAAATCATGGAACTTGGGCTGTGTTTAATATCTATTGGAAAAAGAGATGCAAGATCTCATATCAGATTAGTTTCAGGAATGCTTTTCCTATCTACTGAGCACATATTCCCATGTTTGAAATTAATTGTTGCTCACACTTATTGTGAGATCTTTTATAGGCCAAAGAAATGTTTATGCAGAAGGAGCAGAGTCCATACTTTAGAGCCTGGGCAATAGCAGCTAATACCACATCTCTTTTAGAAACGGCAGGCACCACCAAGACTTCGGTATGTCTGTAGATGTCTGACAATTGATTGAAAGTATACTATTATCAACTATTATCGGCAGATGTGAAACCAATTCCACATAATTATCAGTAAATAAACACAGTCTGTTTCATGATGCGCTTATGCAAAAGCTCAAATCGGAATTTGGTGACAATCTTTGCAGTGATATACACAAGTTATGGCTGGATAACTCAATCCAAAATTCAGTGTTGTGGTAGGTGACTGCATTTTCAGTACCCAACAGAAACACAAAGCTTAGAAATGCAACTGTGTCCTTTCCCTTCAAAGTATTAGTAACAGACTGAGATATGCAGAAAAGTATGAGGTTAAAACTATGCTAATCAACATAGCAGTGATGAAAACACAAATGGTCGTACACTCAGCGCAATTACTGTAATCTGTCCTCTAGTACATTGAGTATACTTTTATGCTGGGATAACATTGTACTATGTATTTATAACTTTTGATACAGTTGAACAATGAAAATATTTTAGTTCATTATTTCTCATAATGCAAAAACATTTTTAGCATGATACTGGTTGTTGTTAATGTCAAAATTACCACTGAGCAACCACTCAGCCAGAGTTATTACAATTAAGAAATCCTGCCAGCAGACATCTTGAAAATGCAGCAACAAATTTTGTACCTAAGGTGGATACGTCAACTAATTTCTATTACCTTAATTTATTCAATAACACAGTGATATATAGCAGGTGAAGATTTTTGGTAATGGTAGTAGTTTCATCTTTTACAACCAGGATGTGTTTTAAATTAATCTGAAAAGAAATAAAATTTTAAAATGTACTTGGCTGTATTTTCTCCTGTTTCTCAAAAGCAAAAGTGAAGATAAAGTGGGCCTCAGCTCACTTATCCATCACATTTAATGTTGTCCCTCGAATAATTCTATTCCATTTCCACAAAGCAGTATACATTTCTCATGTCAATGCTTGATACACTTAAATGTTAACCATGTATTTTCCGAAACTTGAAGCTGGTGAATCTCTTTTTTGGATTTATATCTACTACAAATGAATCTGAGAAAGATTAATCACAGTATTTCTTTAAAGTATACTAAAAGCTGCAGTAATTTCAACTACTTTCAGCTGTGAAGAGGTACATATGTATTCAACCAGCTGTCTCTGCTCGCGGAAGGGACATGGAAAGAGAGAGATGGCAATTCATTCCATCTATGCGAGACACTTCTCTTTGGATGGGATGAATCACCCTTTGGGAGTCTCTACCTCTCGCATTTATGACAGAAGTGCAGATGCCTTGCTTAGAGTCAATGCCTAAATTTAGATTGCTAAAATTAGATGGGATGCATTCTACTTTCATTCATTCACTTAATTAATCCAGTTAAAAGAATGATCTATTAGTTATACTGGAAAAAAAAAAAGTGGTGCAATTCCGTTGAAAGCTGTGATAATACTGTCCTGCCTAGAACAGTCTGGAGTTTAAGTAATGTGTGGGTGAAATGAAGTATTATCACCATTTTACACACAGGGAATTCAGGATGAAGAGAGACTATGTGAACCATTCTAACTTGCACTTACACTTTGTGTCAGAGTAAAAATACAATGATAGCCTGCTAGGCAGCACAGAAAACATTAGTTAGTTCTTCAGCAGAGCTATAGCTTGGACCAGAGCTATGTAAACAATCGCTATTCTCTCAGCATTCATTAAAATAGCCACAGTCAGCCTAAGATCTTGATCCCTCCACCCAAATGCTAGAAGTCTGATGACACTGTGTTATTTTTACAGATGTAAAAATTGCTGTGTAGACTGATCTGTCATTATTCCAAAGCTACCTGTGGCCATTCAACCTTTGGCAATGGATAGATGTTATCAACTACAGCATTTTAACATTGAGAAAATGCCTTCCTGAATCATCGATTACTCCCTGAGAATGTGTCTGGTAAATTCATAACATAATGAAATCCTATAAGACAAGACTATAGATATCAAAGCAATAATGTTGGAAAACATCTGGAAATAGTTCAAATTATTCTACTTTAATAAGTGTTTTGTGCTTTTTAGGATCATTGGTCTAGTTATTAAAACAGAACAATGTTAAGGCAAAAAACTAAGTCAAGATTGTGATATCAAATAAACTAAGGCCTATTGGGTCAAACAGGAGATTTACAACAAATCCTAAGAGTACTGCACCGCCACAGTCCCACTCCATACTGATTATAATTTATAATACCTGTTCCATTCTTCCATTTGTTCATGTGTGTACATGTAAGTGTGTGTGTGTTTATATATGTGTATATACACATGTATATAAATGCATGAGCTTTATGCAAAGTGTACATGCCAACTCCAAGCTCAGTTAGTAACTCCAGTGAGCACAGCAGAGTTTGAATCCTTTCAGGAGAGGAAAGTGCCAGTTTCCTGCTATTCTATACAGAAAATATTTTGGAATATTTGTGGAATATTTGACTTAAGCCGTTACATATAATAGAAAAAATTAATGGGTGTGTGAAGACATTTTGGCCTTTCTCATCTACATCTTTAATTTGGTTTACTGCACACCATATTAACAAGGCTGCTGCATGCCATATTGATGAAAAGTCATAAAAATGAAATATTTTTCTCCTCAAATATGCAATTTTGCAACTTGCTTTGTTTCATTTTAATCTTTAAATTGTTCACAGTAAGCATAACTTGCATGAATTATCCAAATATGAAAACATTGCATTAATGCCTGGTTTTAAGAGCAAATGATGATGATCATAGATTTTTACAGGGATTGCATTATCAAATGAGATATAGCAGTTCTCTGTTGGTTAGTATTGTGTTCGAAATATGCCATGGACTGTATTTGTCTGCAAAAATCCGTATTGTTTTTTCACCTCTGACATTCAGAACCTTTTCTATCTGTATGTCAAAAAATTTTCTTAAATCAAGATTAGCAACAAAATGACAGTAGCATGGTGCATGTTCTCAGTCTAATATTTTATTTGTATTGTCTATGAATATCCAAATATTATGAATGTATAAGGTGGAAGAGTTGCAATTTGGCAGAGAGCTTGTGTACACCACAGGGTCATTTGCAGAGTGTCATTAAAACACATTCACAATGGAGCCACAGGCAACCTTTTGGTAAATCTAATACCTGCTGCTAAAAGCACTATCTTGAAGACCATCTGATAAAAATCAGCTTAGTTGATAAGGCATACTTTTACTCAAAAACCGGTTAGAACATATTTATTACTGTGATAGATGGCTATAGTCATAATAGGCCTGTATTTGTGCCTCATTATACTAGTCCTTATCATTACTTGGCATCTATTCTTTGCTACATAGGCAATCTAGCCCATGACACTGTCTTCCATTTTTTGGAAATTTTCTTCAGCTTTTTTTTTTCAGCATCTACATTACCACAGACAGCTGATTTTCTAAAAGAGGTGCCACAACTAATCTGTGTAGTTTTCTAGCCTCATGATCTTTGCACTCAAAACAGAATAAAAGAAACATCTGACTATCAAAGATGCAGTGATTGTTCAAGACGAACATGAATACGTGGGATCTTCTTTCTACCTCTTTTAGACTTGACTTAGCTTAAGTACAAATCTTAGTTTTTTATACCATTTTTTTAACTTCATGTTTAAAATTATGTGGTTATCATAAAATATTATTTTTTCATGTGTTGGTTTCAACTATTCTCACAATGTGGTAGCAATTTTACATACCAGAATAGACCATCTGTTTCTCCTCTTTTGCTTGGAGGGTCCAGTTTATGCAATCACACATATGAAAACTGTAAAGCCATCTTTGTACCAGTAAGACCTTGATAAACTCTCAGACACTCTTTTTTCTCCATTTGTCCTTGCTTTCACTAACACTGAACATACAATAAGCAATATCTTTCAGTTGCCAATAAAATGTTTCTCTTCTCAAATGTTACCAACAGAACTATTACAGATCATCCATCAAAAGCAATTTTTACATGTGTAAAACATGGATGGCTTCAGTGAAAGTGAACAATCCTGAGCGAACTCTTCATTCTAGATGAAAGCAGTCTGCAAAGGAACCAGTTACTGGTGACACTGCTAGAGTTATTAAATTTCAGTAAAGGAAATTAATTTAATTCCAGTAGATTGTTTGGCAGATATTTGAAAAATCCCAATATTTGAAGAAGTTAAACTACCAGTAAGTGAAGAGACAATGAATTTCCAACAGAGTAGAGTTATGCAAGATGAACTGAACAGAAAAAGAAGCCAACTCTTTCACAGTCTCATCATATAGTACTATTTGGCAGATTTGAATGTTCGGGGATCTACATCGCTTCCTTAGGAACCTGGACTGCTGAAACTCCTTACACCCTTACCATGGGCAGATAGGTACCTGTGTATAGATCACAGTCCCTTTTGGACTACTATTTGCAGGGCAAATAATGCAATACCAAGTGGACCGTGCTATTTAGGGATTTATACAACCACTGCAACCAAACTTTAAGCTTCTCTGCTAGATTTTGGTTCATTCATCTACAATGACTAACTTAATGCCATTTTTCTCAAAATTCTCTGAATTACAATAGGGACAACTGCAGCATTTTTCTTTCAAAAGATCTGTCTACATGAAAAAAATCTACAGACTCCCTTAATGCTGAAATATTTTAAATTAGAAACATATAGGCGAAGTTTATAATGCATCTTTGTTATGCTCTACATCTAGTTCTTAGTTCCTCATAGATGAGCCTTTTTGAGGTCACATCTGACTGCTCTGGTTGCCCATGCATAGTATACTGTTGGATATATATTTTCAAGACAGAAAGTGCACACAGAAAGAACTATGAAAAAATTAGGTGAGGGGTAAGAGATATCACTGACAACAATAGATTCAATCTATCAATCTGTTTAACTTACCAGAAAGAAGTTGGAGAGAAGAGAGGACTGTGATATGTGAAAAATACATCAATAGACAATACTAACTATGAACCGTTATTTAGTCTGTTGAAGAAACCTAAATAATCACTAGATTAACAAAATGGACTATTAAGCTAGAAATGTACATCTTATAGATCTTTGTCCAAAAACCCCAAACATTATGATTATTAGGGTGAAAATACTTGCAAAAAAAGTAAGTATTATGATGTCTTGATTATAAGAGCTCAGACTTGATGATCTAATGATGGCTTCAAAATTATATACCACTGAAAATGCAGGACCTGTGATACTGTATGGATGTCAAAGAAAATCCATACCATCCACCATTAATGATGCACTACTCACCTTCCTCATCACTCTACAAAATTTTCGGTTATATAACATGAGCTTTAAAAGCAATGAGTTGCTGTCACATGTGGTCAGATCAGGTCAGACCAGATCAGGTCAGACTTCTAAACTTGTAAAGCACTGACTTATTTTCTGTGTTGGCATCTACTTTAGATATAGAGACATTTGGAAAGGATCACATTCCACCATAAATCTACAACAGTCTTTCTATCCTTCATCCCCACCTTAAAGCAAGCTTTTGATTTGGCTTAAGAAAAGATGAATTTTCATTCAAGATCTTTAGTGCCTGCCAACACTCCTGAATAGGGAGCCATTTTCCTTACTTTATGTCAAGGACACACACAAACTAGTGCTCTACATCCTGATCCTTCCCCTCCTCTGGTAACAGCTGTACTGGTTATAGACTGAATGAAGGTTAAGTGTGCTAATCATACTTTAAATATTGTGTTATTATGTATGTACTTTGATTAGAGTCTTTGTAATACTGAAAAAAAGGACTAGTCCACTGCTGTATTTGCAGGAAATAACATGGAAGTATTGCAAGACTAGTGTAGCAAAAATTACATTCATAGGCTGGTCTAAATATCACTGTATGGGGAATATGGTACATATCTTCCATCATTCTTATATTTCTACAATAAATGTCTATAATGGCAAAACCAAATGCACTTAAACAATACACTTGAAACATATTTCTCACTTCACCTGAAGATTTATTTTGATTTACTTAGTATAATGTTTATCAATTATCATTTTTATCCCTTTCATATCTCTTTTCAAACTTGTTAGTATATTTGTAAATGATAATGAGGACATCGTAAGGTATCCAAGAAACCTGAATTAATTTGCTGGGATAACCAAAAATGTAGATGATTTTTCAGATGGCACTATGCTAATGTGTCTCTGTTTAATTTTTTTTATAAGTGCTCCTCAGATGAGGGGATTCCAGTAGTGGAAGAGCTCCAAGACAGATAGAATGTATATGCACCATAAGCCATATGACCTGGTAAAAGCAAAAGTCTAGCAGACAGATGCTTTCCTGGTTGAAACCCCAAAGAAGTTAATAGCTCATGTGTGCACTAGGGCACATTATGTGATTTTCTTGTGCTTTTAGTCAATGATACTGAAAACTGGCTGAATGGGAGAACTGAAAGGATTCCTGATAAATATATTCTGGTTTCTAGAAATTATTTATCTTGGGAGAAAACATCTGAGAATTAGTTAGTACTGGCAATCCTTAAAGTTTTGATAGGGCCTTGAGACAATCTTGGGAAAAGTTTCATATAGTCATTAATGAGTATATATATAACACATTTTGTCTTCCATTGACAGAAAAGAAGAACTTAACTTCACTCACCCTTTCAAGAATCATAAATTTGAATGCCAAGTGGTAGGAAGGTGACATTTTTTCCTAGACTTCTGTGTGGAGGAAGATGCACAATTGTTCATCTTTTTTGTTTGTTTGTTTTGTTATAACACACACGGAGATTACTGAAAATCTTTTTAGAAATACTCCACAGAATCTTCACATTGCTTCTTGCAGGTTTATAGTTTCCTCTAAAATGTTAACAAAAGTGTATTCTTATAAAGGAAAAATGAGGACACCAACTTCTGTCCCTGTAATAAAGACATGAAAATGATTAATACATGCATCATTTATGTTCATGGCATCTGTCCATTCTACAAAATTCTGTTTTCAACTTTTCTGCTTTAGCAATGACCTAGAATACTGGTTCTGTTCCTGAAACTTCCAAACCAGCTATTATTTTCTGCCAAGTCATCTATCCACAATTCTATAAAAGGTTGCTATGCCTGAAATTGTGGAGCTTGGTAATTTCTGGGCATGATTTCATTTGTTTATGTATTTTCAAAATCTACCATTTGAAAATATTTTTTAAGAAAGTAGGGAGTATGAAGGAAATACGACAGCTAAACACTAGCTGCTGTTGTGAGTCATAGAGAAAAGGAAGCTACAATCTTCTTTTCCACTCACTCCTGCACTCAGTTCTAGGGAGGACAGTGAATAAAGAAGATGGAGGAGCAATTTGAAATCAATTGATAATAACCCATGACATTCTGTCATGATGCCTGACAGTTCCACATTAACTGCAAGAAATGACTTTGCCAAAGGATGTCCTGTTGCTGGAAGACTAGACTAACAAGTATAAAGTTTTCCTAGTATAAATATGTTAACAACATAAACGACCATGAACACAGGATGTATTTTGGCTGGCTTTGGCACATAATATTGCCAAGAGAATGATATGAGCATTTTGTAGTTCTGACCTTTTCTGGAAAAATGTAAATTAATTTAGACTTCCCCATATTCCCAGGCAAATATATTTTTCAAAAACTTTTATGGATTTTCCATATTTAGAATTCTTAAAATAGAATCTTTACATGTCACAGCATAACATGGCACTCTCAAATGCACCTGGAAAGTAGCACTGAGATTATTCTTATAAATTATTGCTATTATTAT
>NW_008662842.1:22190-29322 GCF_000695815.1 Acanthisitta chloris
ATAAATATATTCTTATAGAAGCAACCTCATTAGCAAGAACTTATGTAAACTGTAAAAACATACACAGATATTCATTCATTCAATCTCTGATTTTCTTAGTTTGTAGTTGAGTTGCAAGTTTGAATAGTATTCATCACTTGATATTCTACTTTGGATGCATTTTTATAAATAGTTGGTGATCTATCATTCATATGTAGCTCACTGAGAGTGTGTGATATTTTATATTCAAAACGATTGATTCTATAGATTACAGGTAGGTTGAACGAGCTAGTCAGTTTTCATTTGTTTTAGAATCAGTTCAGTGTAACAAACACCAATACAAATGCAAAATTTGGTGTATGAAATTAACTTTTAACAATCATAGTAATGTGAATACTGATTAGAACCTGTATAGTGTATACAAAAATCCTCAGAAGACAATAAATCTATCTAAATATTAGCTTTTCTCCTGATAAGTAAAAAGCTTGTAATGTTTATCACCAGAAAAGGGCTCTTCCCACTATATTTTGCTTGGTCAGGTCTGCTACTCTGTGCACTTTGAGATATCAGCATAACAGGAAATACAAAGGAAGCGAAACTTCCTCTGCAGTCTTGCAGTTTCTAATATGCAGAACACAGATATAACAACAAAACAAAATCGATGCTTCTCCCTTTGATTTCTCAGGACAAAATCTATTTCCTAAGCCATTTTTTGAAAACTGTCCAGTATTCACATTTTTATTAAAGTCACATAGTGCCCCACAGAGAGATAGAATTAGGCTTGAGAAACCACTCTTTGGCATAAAAATATACTACCACAAGGATTTGTTTATATGTCTGTCATGTGTAGGAGTCCTAGTCTAAGACCATATCCCAGTTGTGTTTGACGATGTTCAAACACAAGCCTAAAACAATACCTTTCTCTAGCTTACAATGCAAAGATGAAAAAGAGATAACATAAATGAAATAATAAGACAATATTCTTCAGAAAAACAGATGGTAGTTTTAGCCACTGAACCACATCCCATATTTTCTACTTTTGAAAGAGGACGATAAATTAGCATATATGACCATATTTGGATGGCTGTGGGGACTTCCTCTCAAGTATGTGAAACAACATGAGATAAATCACCAATATGTAAAAATGCTATAAATGGTTTTGAGTCAAATGGAAGCTAATGTCATGGACCAGTTAAAAGCAGGATCCCATATTCTCAGACAGTGAGGCAGAGCTTATGAAGAGCTTTAAAACCACATGCAAATTATTTGAGTTAGTACAGAAGCTTAGACATGGTCAAGTACTGAACTTGGGAAACAATTTTGCAGAAACATTCTGTGTAGGTGCTCAGCTGTAAAAACCTGCACAGGGAAGAGATGGTTGAAAGCAAAAAATGAATACTGTTGGAGAATGGCTAAGAGAGCAGGGATATAATCCTGGGGAAGGCCAAAAAGAGCTAGGCCGCAGTCCCCTGGGAACGTACAGACACAGTCCTGGGAACGCAGCTGGGAATGCAGTGTGTACAAGGAAGGCTCTGGAGATAGTAACTTATATATAGATAGGGAGTAACTCAGCTGGGCAGATGGCAGATGGCAGGAGTAACTTGTCCTTGAGGGTGAAACAAACAGGTTTGAGAAAAACAGCTAGGAATGCACCCAAGCCTGGGAAAGCAGGAGATAAGCCTCACAGCTGCAGCTCTGAGTGAGGGGAGTACCTGAATGCTATCTTTAGAGCCTAGCCAATTAAAAGTGATGGATAATTGTACACCCGCTTCTCTACTGTATAAAAAAGAGCCTGTCGGACAATAAAGATGGAGCTTGCTGCATCACCCAGACGGAGTCGGCCGCTTACTTCCCCACGCGGAACCTTCACCTTTCCCAACAGAATACAGCATGATGGAAATAGGGGCAAGAGTTTGAGGTGTGAATGGATAGAATTATGTTACTTTTGCAGAAATAATGAACAAAACCTAAGCACTGAACTAATAAGAAAACTTATAAAGAGATCCGAATTGCAAAAATTGCTCACATTAACAGCTTGAACAGGCACGATGTGGTATTGCTCAAGATAAATTATGAAGTGAGGAATGCTGTGGGGTAGGAATAATAAAGACTGGTTTGATCATGTTGAGCTTGAGTTGAACCTCCATGGATACAACAGAGTGCATTTTTACTTTGGATATGAAATAAATTTGTAGCAAACTAAAGGCAGATAATCAGTATGAAGTATCAGTGAAACAAAGTAACTGAATTTGTGCTTAAGTCTTAGGTTGCCATTAGTCAAGGTGCAAAGTGAGAAAAGAAATAGAATCCTGAAAAGACTGTTGGTGAGAGCATGTGAGGTACGTCCTGCGGGCATGCAGTTTCAAGGGACTCTCATTATACCACTCTCAAAGTAGCAAAGAGAAGACAGTCTTTCAAGAGGTGCATGGGTCATATTGTCAAAAATGGCTGCCAAGTCACAGAGAATAAAGTTGTAATACTAATCCTGAGTTTTAACTAGGAAAATGTAAGTTTGGGCTTATCTGGGAGCACTTTCACCAGAGCACCATGACAAGAAACAGGAGAACATCTGGGACAGAACTAGAAGAAAAAGTATAAAGTCTCAATTGTTTACATATAATACCTGAATATTTGTTGAGCTTAGCAATAACGGATGATGGACAGCAAACAGTTCAATAGGCAACTGAAAACAAAACAGTTTTTTAGATCAGAAACATACAGATAACTGTATTGTGTAAGGCAGTGAATGAGACTGAGAAATAGAGAAATAAGAGAGGTGGGAATAGGTGGGATGGGAAGGAGATGGGATACTCACACTGGGCTGTGTACTGAAACTGGAAGAGACTATCAGGTATCAGACTTCTATTTCTGCACAAGACAAAAGATGAGAAAAAAGTGAGGAGCTAGGCCAAGGAAAGAGAGAAAGTCATTTTGCATTTTATTGTCCTCATTTTTTATGGGAAGAGTTGTAAAGGTAACAGAGAGAGAATTAATAAGTGGAAATGTGAGAACTGGAGCTGAGATTGTACATTTCTCAATTAATTTAACTGAAATACTAGTCAGTCTTTCCAAAGGTGTAACTAGCAAAGATGAAAGAACTGTGAAATCAGAGGAAGTCTCGGTAGTAAGGCAGATATATTAGGGCTTCAGACTGGAGCTACTGAGACTCTTTTGCTAACTTAAAGGCCTTCAGCTCCTGCTATTAGTTTGCAGAAAATCTCAGAATAGGAAAAAGACTGCAAAAGACACAAGAAAGAAAGGTCTCACCTTAGTCTCTGTGTTCACAGTGTACAAAATTTATGCAAAAACAACTCAATCAAAACTTGAGGACCAAGACTAAAATGAACAAGTGCCTCCATCAGCTTTCCAGCAGGACCTGTAGCAGTTGCATTGCAATGTTATCACAAATTCTGTCTCTCTGAAAGACATATCCTCATATCTTTGCTAAGACATGTCTTCAACATATTTAATAAGTGACTGTATTTGCAGCATGAATAAAATGCATCAACTTTCATTTACTATCTGGACAGTAAATGTTTTCGTACTTTGCAGTGAAGTGCTGATAGTTGTCTTTCCAAATTTAGTGACCAGCATTCTAGTACAGCTGTATTTGTACCTGATTCAAATCAGTGTACTACAAATTCAAGCAATTTAGGCAATAAATTACATTAAAATTCTTACAGCAGATTTCAGAAACAACAGAACCTTGGCTGCCAAATGTCAAGCGATAAAGGAAGAGAAGGTATTAAATTTATGTTAAGCATATACACTTACCTCCTTCTGTGGTCAAATGCGAAGACTATTTAACCTTTCTGGAGGTAGATGGGCAAAATGCTGAAAGCAGAAGTGGAAAAAACTCATAAAGTTTATATACATATAATATTCTAAATATTATATATTTATGTATATTATACTTATATAAAGGAGTGTTGGAAAGATGTTTGACTTTATTTATTTCAGGACCAGTCTCAGGAAAATCTACTCTATCTAAACATAACTTAATGTGCCTGATTTTTGCTGTATGTCCTATTCTTAGGCTTGTATAAGGGACCAGCTACATTAAGAGAATCCAAACTAACTTTAAAAGTAGTTGTTCCTTTTATAGTGGTAAAGTTTTAGGCACTGAAATGTACTGATGGCTTTGGCTTTTTACAAACAAATTGTTTCCTAAAAGTGAGGATATTTATTCCTTAAAAAGTGAGAATATCTACTGCTTAATTATTCTATCTGCATTGTACTAGACCTTGTCACAATTAAAAGCAGCCCTGATATTGTCAGGGAGTTATACCACAGTCATTGGCATCATATGAGAGTAGAGAGTACAGAAAGATGAAGGTCCAAGTCATAAGCCCAGTCTTGAGAGTGCTATCATCCATGCGCCTTTGATGCAGTATAGGCCTCATTTGTTATGCAAAATTTACATAATTTTAACTAGTAAATTAGATAAATTAGTTTTGCTCTGCAATGACACTAGCTTCTGTAAAGTTTCAAAAATGCATGTGCAGAAAACAGTGTGTGAACTTAGATGTTTCAAGAGTATTCTAGCTCATTTGGAATAAAATTTATGAAGGTTCTGCAGAACATATGTCTTACTCTGCTACTTCAAGCAGCAGTTCTTATACTCTAATTGAAACAATGGTTAACACCACAAAGGGAGTGGTCAAAGATTATAAAAGCACTGAGAATCAATTTATCTATTGCCAGATCCTCCCCAGAGATAGGCATTATCTAGTTTTGCCTTGATCCATTGCAAATTGTTGCCTGGTAACTTGAGCTGCTTCCCTTTCAGGTCAGTTTTTATTAGATGAAAACCTTTTAATTATAAGCTTGACTGCTGCAATATTTTTGTTGTACAAAAATATGACCCCAAATGCTTATATAAACAGTGTGTATTTCCAGGCACTGCTTTCCTACTTCTACCTCTGCACCTATTTACTGTAAGAATTTTCCCATCTGAATAGTTCAACCTATTTGTTAGGCTAAAGTAGCAGCTTTGACACAAATAGTTAAGCATTCATGTTTTGTGACTATCTCCCTGCTCATGGGATGCTCTCTGCTATGTTCTAGTCAGGCTTCTGCCCTTTGCCTTCAATGTGTTCCGTCTTCTGGAGCCTGCCTGGAGAAGCCTTCCCTGGTAATAGTGTGTAACCAGGACTTTCTAGGTTAAAGTCCTAATCTTACCACTGCACATTAGTTACTGCCCTAAATATAAATGTTATATGTTCTTACTGAAAGTTTTCCTTATCTTTCCAGTAATACTAAAATATCTGACAGTTCAGCCTACCTGTAAGAGGCACAAATGAAGAGCAATAGGCAGGGGAAATTTCCTGATTCCCTAGGCAGGTCAAGCTATTCTCACATCAGAGCTCTCCACTAACATGAGACATCTCCTCCTCCACTCCATGTGGCACCAGAAGAGTAAATGTTATGCTACCATATGTGAGGCTGCATATTTCCAAGAGCTTTCTGAAGTGGCGCGTCTTGTAGGATGAAGGAAATTTTATTTTTTTTTACTGCACATTAAATATATAAGGACATATGGACTGTTTGAGTTGATTTGATGACATCCCAGCTGTGTGCCACTGGGTGTTGATGCACAGGTATCTTATCTACCAGTCTACTGGTGTATGAGAGTATGAGTTCTGGTGATTAATGTCCACAGCCCAACAATAATATAAAATAGCATTGTTTTACCAGTACTGTCATACTTACTTTGCAATTGGTCTGCTTTTCTGATAGAGCATTAGAAGAACCAAACATGGAGCAATTTGCTGCACAAATTATGTTGCAGGCCCACATGTCTTATGTCTTTATTCTTTTCCCTTTGATTATTATCCAACTTCAGTCACAGCAAACATGACTCAATATGTAAAAAAACCTTGCTTCTAATAGGATTTATAATATGCAACAGATTATACAACCAAATTTACCTCAAAAGGTTTAGGAGTTGCCTAGATACGGGAATGGAAAGGTTGAGGAACTCCCTGCTGAAGTGGCAGGAAATGGAGCAGATAAGCACTTAAGGACTGAAGCTTCAAGCTCCACCTAGTGACAAAACCTTACCGTTGCCTTTATATCCCAGGGAACGCGAGAGGATCCCATGAAACGTTCCTAAAACTCTGCTACAGTACTGGCAGGAAATGAGGAGCAGGGTCAAAAGAAGCACACTGTTTAAAAAACCCAAACAAATATAAGTGAAAAACCAACACAGCACATACTAGCTGTAAATGGAATGCTCAATAAAAGTAACACCAGCTCACTCCCTGCTGAAAAATATGTCTCTGTAGAACAATATGGCCATAATGACAGTAATTCCTGAAGTTACACTGCTCTTTGTGAAGGAGATTTTTGCATTAATAAAGACAAGAGACAGAACTCTAGTAATTATTAATATTTTTCTCCATGGCAAGGGTATCTGCACTTTACACCACCAGCTGCTTTGTGGGATAGCAGTGAGATTTTGTTCATCAGCTGCAACAACTAGGCCAATATTGTACAACAAAAAAATCTGGTGAAATGCTTATTGTATGAACATGCCAATGAAGGTGTTCCCTCATAGCAAACAAATTAAGATTCTGAAGGTTTTTGAACTGACCAATTGTACATAAGACTGTGTAGGGCAGGCATGATTTATCAGAGAAGTTACTGCTAGCTTTAGAAAAGAAAGTTACATTTTGGTGTATTCTTCATATGTATTTTATTTGCAGAAAATGACATTCCAGGCTGTCTTGATGACCAGAAAATAAAAATTGCACTGTATTACACTGATAATTATAAATGTACTGTATATATTCTGTCAGTACCAATGCTCCAATGCTTCCTCAATTAATTGTTATATAAAAATAAAAAACATACATTTTTTTCCCCTAAGAATATGAATTGGTAAGCATCTAATGTTTTGATCTTTGTTTTATCTTCTCTTGGGTATCTGAATATATGCATCTTCAAAAGCAGGCAAGAAATTTTTTGAAGAAGAAAGCCTTATGATCAAGAGGAGTCTGAGGATGTGGATTGAATTGTGTGCTTGTTAGATGACTGTGTCACCTTAGGTCAAATAATAAGAAGAGTAATACTTTGATATCTCAAAATGTTAATAGCAGTTATTTAATTCATAAAGTGCTTTGACACAGAGACATTTCTCTTGAATATATTA
>NW_008662843.1:0-7525 GCF_000695815.1 Acanthisitta chloris
CCTAAGGTATAGAATAAGCCAATGGGCTGAGAACACACTATGCCAAGAAAACTGTAAGTATCTGTGAAAAACAACACATAGTCAGCTGAATTTTTTGTAACAGTCTCACCCTGATGATAGCAATTTCTAATGTCAGTGGGTTATTCTTGTAGAAAGCAATGGAGAGTATTCTGTAATGCTCTGTGTGACTCTCACTTGTGTCTCACAAGTTCTTCTTTCTGACGCCAGGAATTTTTCGCACCTAGCCACTACCCTGTGAGTGTACTACTGTCTGTGAAATTTTGATCTTCCTGTCATCACTCAGGCACTACTAACCCCATGTTATGCAGAAATCTGAGAATAGGTGCAAGTGTATGTAGTGCATACACCGCATATCTTGTTAAAGTGTAGAGACAGATATTCAAGCAGTTCTCATTTTATCCAAGTCACTGAATGCAAACTGCAGATGTTTCAATGCATACTCAGTAATTGGTTTTACATAAAATGATTATTATAACACTTCCATGCACAGGATATGCAGTACCACAGTATTTACACAGCATGTTTAAAAGCATTATTTGATTTTCTATTCTAATATAGAACACAGAACTAGGGAAATGATGTATTAAACCTTTAATCAAAACTAGGCACCTTGGTCAATGGCATTCAATTCAAAACATAAATACAAAACACAGCATTTCCTAAAGAAGGTATTTTATCAAGCATGATCACATTTAAAGCTGCTATGCTAAATACCCTAATTGCCTTCAGAGCTTTCTAAGTCTTTTAATTTGGTACAAATTCTACTTAAAGACTAAATTCTTCTACTTTGCTTTCACTAAGACTGTTAGTGGTTTATACATCTGAAAACATTCAGGACAATGAAACTACATTGACTTTCACTAAGCATAATAGCAACTTGTTTGGAAACAGTCAAGTAGCCACAGTTACCTGTGCAATACTTCTTAACAAATATCCTACATCATAAACTACAACACAAAAAGCTGCCATTGGGCAAATGAACAGAAGATAGTAGACTCTTGCAAGATGCAACAGAGCATACAGACTACAATAAAAGTAGTCATGGTGTGAAAAAGAAGAGCAATTATTAAGTCATTGAGCAAATCTGTGGTCAAGAGGGATAGGTAAAAGTAATTAAATATTACTCGATTTGCTTCTTTAAAATAAGTTACATGACCTAAGACTTTATTAATTCTACTGGTTTTGGTCTTGTGAATATTTTGCCTTACCAAAAGATGCAAAAGTAAGAAATGTAGTGCAACCAATGGCTTTATGTCTGAAATAAGACACAGTATGACCACCTGGTATGAGCAGGGCTATCAGAATATTCTGTGGGAAGCCCACACAGATTCTAAGTTTGTCTTTAATTGCAGGGAAACAATAGACAATGTGGAGGAGAGAAAGAACAAATGTTCAATGTAGAGAAAGCAAATCTGCACCAGAGAGGGATGAGACCCACTGGGGAAGTCCATAATATTTGGAGTTTCACTCCATTTATCTGGCAGAAGAGACACTCAGTGGTAGAAGAGCACAGGGTGATAAACGCTTGTTCTCACACATTGGACAGCCTTGCTGTTAACTCCTGTATTATAGGACATGATATTTCTATCAGAAGCTATCAGAATTCAGGGCACATTCTGGTTAAACTGTTTTGAGTCTTCATGCATCTGTTAATTTTATTTTGTTTTGATGTCAGTTTTTGAAGCATGGTAAAATGAGGCAGGGAGGACGCCAGAAAAAAGTGTGATATGTACACTGATACAGGAAGATGCTGCCAGAGCAACGCCAAAGTCCAATGGCAACTTCATGGCAAGAGCTATCATCTTATTCACAGGAAAGAACATTCAGAAAACCAGATTCTCTTCCATTCATCCACTTTTAAGTGGAGGGTCTTGATCTTTTAATTTGAGAACTGCTAGAACATAAGAAATGCAGAAACAGCAACCTAAAAAGTGCAAAGACAAACAAAAAATTGTTTGCACTTAGGAAGTTGGAAATGATATGCCAGTCAACATGGACTTGTCAGAAACAAATCACATCACACTGTCCTTATTCTCAGCTTTATGTGCATGACAGGCCTGCAGACCTTACAAATTGGACTGAAACAATAAATGCCACTTTGTTAAGGCTTTGGACTGTCTAGTGTGACATTTACAAGTGAATTAGGGAAATTTAATACATTGAAACTGCAGTATTTGAGAGTACAAACCTTCTCCTAGAACTCATTTTTCATAGTTATTATCAATGGTTCTACATTAGACTAGAAAGAGGTTTCAGATCTATTTTGATCAAGGTGCTATCTGATATTTTTTGGATTATTGAATTAAGCATTATAGATGAAGGGAAAACTCATGCTGGGCTTGAAAATCAGCAACAGTTTGGAAGACAAGATTTAAAAGAAGTTTCAAAAATTGAAAAATGAAAGAATGAAAGAATGAAACTCAAAAGACAAGCAGCTCTGTTCTTAGCAGAAGTATGAAGATATCTGCAGAGAGGATGAAAATTATTTGCTGAAATGTTTGTACTACATTTTCTAGTGAAAAAAAAAGCAAGGTTAGACAAAAAAAGCCTTCAAAACAACAACAACAACACTGGGCAGGTGAAGATGAAGGAGCAACACGATGCAGGCCCAAAATATTGAGAGTGCACCTGCAAAGCAAAAACATTCGCAACAGATAAGTTGTACCTTGTTAACGTACAAGTAAGAAGATTTAGGTTAAACAGTCTGAAAATAATCATAAAGACCATGGATGAAAACTGTTTAAGGACTGCAAATCTCCAGATCAGGAAGGTTTTAGTTACAGGTCAGACAAACTTTTCTTATAAGTACCTTGAGTGCAGCTGATGTTACATGACATAAAAGAATGGACCACAGAACCTGCTCAGGTCCTCCCTAATAATTCAATAAATTTATGATTACATGGCAAAAAAAGAGCAATTTCATTGACAAGAAACTCAGTTCTCCTCTGGTTAATCCTTAGCATCTTTGGAATTATTCCAAGTGCTATCATTCATAGCTTACAAAAGAGAATATGTTTATTTAATTATGCAAGCTGAATATCTGTGAAATAGTAATTGTATATACATGCACATGGGAGATGACAAAGCTATTCAGATAGGAAACATTTTAAAACTCTTCTGTCTTTGAATTGCTGGGAAATTTTTGCACTCTTATGATCAATGTTATCTGTTCCTTGCATGAACTCAGAGAATAAAAGCAGCAAATCTGTCAGGTAGTTGGGAGGGAAGTAAGGAAATTGGCTGAAGGTTTAGTGATAGTGCAATGGTTCATGAGCATGGGATCAGAGGTGCACCAAATCCTTGCTTTACTGCTAGGTACCATTTTGGAGCAGCAAGCGGATTTGTTGTAAGTTTTTTATTTGGTAGGTTTTCAGTGGTTTGGGCATTTTTTGGTTTGTTTATTTTTAGTACTTGTGTGTGGGGTTAATGCAAGACTGAAGGGAGGGTAGGGATTTGACATCCAGAGGGACATTGACCGGCTTGAGAGCTGGGCCAATGCAAACCTCATGAAGCTTAATAAAATGAAGTGCAAGGTCCTACATCTGGGCCATGGCAATCCCAGGCACATCTACAGGTTGGGTGGGAAAGGAATTGAAACCAGCAGTGAGGAGAAAGACTTGGGAGTGACAGTGGATGAGAAACTCACCATGAGCTACAGTGTGAACTCAGCCCAGAAAGCCAATGGAATCCTGGGCTACATGAAAAGGAGTGTGGGCAGCAGGTCAAAAGAGGCGATTCTTCCCCTCTACTCTGCTCTTGTGAGCCCCCATCTGGAATACTGCACACAGTTCTGGTGTCCTCAACATAAGAAGAACATGGAACAGTTGGAGTAAGTCCAGAGGAGACCACAAAGTTGCTAATAGGACTGGAGCATCTCTGCTATGAAGACAGGATAAATAAGAAGGTTGCGGCTGTTTAACCTGGAGAAGAGAAGACTGTGTGTAGACCTCAGAGCAACTTTTCAATATCTGAAGAGACTACAAGGGAGTTGGAGAGGGACTCTGTGTTATGAAGTACAATGATAGGACAAGCGGTAATGGGTCCAAATTGAGGGAGGGAAATTTTAGATATTAGAAAATGTTTTCACTGTGTGGGTGTGGAGACTCTGGCACTGATTGCCCAGGGACATGGTGGCTGCCCTGACCCTGGCTGGATGAGGCCTTGAGCAACCTGATCTAGTGAGGAGGTGTCCCTGTCCATGGCAGGAGGTTGGGATAAGATGATTTGTAACATCTAATTCTATGATTCTATGAAAACTGGGACCTCTGACTTAATATATGTGTACATATTGTGCAAAAAAATGTCATTCAGTTAAAAAATTTTACACAAGACATCCAAAGTTTATATATGATAGTGAGGATGGACAATTTATTCAACTGGATAAATCTCAGCATTCTAAAAGCAAAATTATTTTTAATGTTGTCTTAATGAACAGCAATAACTATAACAAAGTGAGTTGTGTGAGTACCAAAAAAGTAAAATTGAACTGGGTTAAATCTGTGCAAAGTTGAAAATCCACTGAAAGTATTAAAAATAGACCGCTTCAATCTGCATTCTCATCTTTGTATGGGCAATTATGTGAGACAAGCATTTTTTTTTCCCATGGTCCTCAGAAGTATCGAGCTATTCATAATGCCCAAACTATTTCTGCAATATCACCTTTACTTTTTAAAAAGCTTTAGAAATACAATATCACTGTCCTCACAGCCCAGCTACTCACACCGACATGAAATCTCTTGAATAATCCCTTTCTTATTCTGAGAAGTCCTACATCTGAGGTGCAATTCCTTCTCTTCATGTATCAAGAGCTTGAGCCTTACTTCATGCTACTTCTATGTATTTGGAATCATTTATTGTTTTCTATTAGCTGAGCTGTTCAAAAGTATGTTAACTGTGGAACACAGCAACAATAAAGACCTTAAAAATTAAGTAGGATTGGTGAGAAATCAGGAATGTGTGAAAAGAGGAGCTGTGCTGTAAAGCTGAGGCTGGAGAGAAGGTAGTAGAGCTCAGACAGGCTCATGCAGTTGGCGAGTACTGCTGTGCCACTGGGAGAAAAACATAAAAATCCTCCAAACAGGGACTGCTCCATGTCTTGCCAGTTACAGGTAAACTGTTTATTCTGTACCTCTGAAATTCCCAATTTGAAAAACTTTTTTAAAAAGTGAGATGAATTACAACAAGAAAAAGATGACTTGGGTTAATGATGGCATGAAATAGCTAGTTAATATAAAATAGAGGACAAGCATAGCTGAGCAGATTTACACACAGGGATTTTATTCATTTGTTTCAACGTATAGGAAGGACATACAGCCTGAGGTTTCAGGGCAACATCCTTCTCGCTGAAGGCAACATGAATTTGTCCTTTGACTTCTGTGAGGCCGGTCACTTTGAAGGAAATGTTCAGATCAGCAGTTTTGACCCGACAAAAGAATATTAGACTGAAAGAAAATAGATGGGAAACCAACTTTTAATTAACAAACATGAGTTGTTCAGAGGAATATGCTGACCCTGAGAATTTTTTCCTTTGCTTTATGGAACAGAGAATGCAAACCAAAGCTTCCCTTATCCTGACCTTAGGGTATGTCCAGCTTTTAATTGTGCTCAGCACAAAGGAGATCTGATCCGGTGAAGCAGCAATCTGAACCTGCCAGTTTTAGTGCTCTATCTTTCTGTGCCTCAGCTTTCTTGTTTATTTTGCTGAGCATTTCATTCTGTGGCCTAAATCCCATTTCCTTTAATTTTTTTTCTTATTATTCTTTCCAAGTGTCCAATCAGTCTTTTAAAAATGTAATCTTCTCCTGATCTTGCCCTAAAGCTAATTACTGTTCCAAGATCATCTACGTGTCATAGGCTTAAAACTAAAAATCAGCTGAGAAATAGCAAGATTTGAGGAGGGCTATTAAAATAAAATTACTTGGGGAAGCGGGATGTGTGTACTAGGACTCAGATAGCTAAAAAGGAAATGAAGACAAAGAATTTTCTCAGGGAGATGAAAGGGATTAGTATATGAGCCAGCAGGATAAATATGCTTGAGGAAAAGATAAACATAAAAAAAAGGGGAAAAAATGTAGACAAAAACAGTATTAATAAAAGCAATGATGTTATATTTCTTACAAACACCACTTAAAAAGAGGACCTCTGTCACAGCTGGGATTTTCATTTTCCCATTACTCTGAATTCCCTAAAAGGAGACAGACTCACATGAAACAACAGCATGAAACATGACATGAGATATTAGGAAAGGGAGTAGATTATATTTTACAACATAGTATATACAGCAAACTGGAACTTATCTGGAGTTGTTCAGTGTAACATTGTTGTGGTTTAACCTCAGCCACAGCAGCCAAGAACCACACAGCTGCTCACTCACTCCCCCACCAATGGGATGGGGGAGTGAATCAGAAGGGTAAAAGCTACAAAAACTCATGGGTTGAGATAAAGACAGTTTAATAGAGGAAGCAAAAGCTGCACACATAAGCAAAGCAAAACAAGGAATTAATTCACTGCTTCCCAATGGGCAGGAGGTGTTCAGCACCTCCAGGAGAGCAGGGCCCATCACGCGTAACGGTTCCTTGGGCAGACAAACACCGTCACTCCAGATGTCCCCCCCTTCCTCCTTCTTCCTCCCACCTTATACGCTGAGCATGATGTCCTATGGTATGGAATATCCCTTTGGTCAGTTTGGGTCACCTGTCTCAGCTGTGTCTCCTCCCAACCTCCCATGCATCCCCAAGTTCCTTGCCAACATGGCAGTTCAGATCGCAGTAAAGGCCTTGACTCTGTGTAAACTCTGCCCAGCAATAACAAAAACATCTCTGCACTACCAGCTCTGTTTTCTGCACAAAATCCAAACATAGCCCCATACTAGCCACTGTGAAGAAAGTTAACTCTACTTCAGCTCAAACCAGCACAAATATCCACACCACACTGAAAATCATGCCAGAGAATTTATAGTGAATATTAATCCAGACTAAAGGAACAGATTTTCTTCTAAAAAATTATGTATGCTGAACCACTGACAACCTGTATGAGATGATTCTCTTGGGATTTTATTGTTTCAGTGATTTCCTCAGAACTGCAATGTGAAAAACGCTTGGCACCCTTACAGCAGCTCATAAGGCAGGCCACTCTTACTGTGAGAAAATTCTTATATTTGAACAAAAAGTAATTTCAGTATAAAGCAACAAAATGCTATAATTAACAGATCCTCTTGATTGTCATTGACAGAAAGTTGCAAACAGCTTTCTTTATGTGGAAGAACATGATATTTTGTCCACCAGCTAGGGTGTCTGTAACACCTGGAATGTTTCATGGTGTATTAACTGTAAACAGAGGTTAGCGGTTGTGCCTTGACTCTAAAAAGAAATGTATGATATCTTGAATAATGTTGTCAATTGCATTCTGTCTGTGGTGACACATAGGGTGACAGAGATAGAGTGGAGAAATATTCTCCATGTCACTGGAATACTTTTTTTCACATTTTCCTTTTTTTTTTTTTTTT
>NW_008662844.1:0-344 GCF_000695815.1 Acanthisitta chloris
TAGGAAAAAAATCCATCCTGCAGGAGGCCCAGGTTGGCCTCCTCGATGTGCAGGTGTGCAACGGCAGCGAGTGGTACGCGGGGCGCATCCAGCCCGGCAGCCTGTGTGCCGGCTCCCCCCAGGGCCGCGTCGGCAGCTGCCAGGTAGGAGCGCGGCGAGTCCCTCAGCCCCAGCCGCACGGGCAGCCCTGTTAGCACAGCCCAAACACAGCCCGACGTGTGCTTTGCCTGGACACTGCCAGCCCCAGGTCCCCACCACCCTTGGACCTTCCCTTCTCCATCCACTTGCCCTTGCCCAGTGCCCTCCCTTGTCCCACAGCCCATCTGGTGCTCTCAGCTGCCCCG
>NW_008662845.1:0-2334 GCF_000695815.1 Acanthisitta chloris
GTGTACGTTGCCCTGCACATATTTTATATATCATATATATAGATCTCACATATATATATATATATATAAAATTTCAAAAAAAACCCTCCAAAACCCTAAGCTAGGAAATCTCACATCCCCAGGAGGGTTGTCCTGTCCTTCCCCCACCTGTGCCAGGACCAGCAGAGGGGCAGCAGATGGAGTCCAGAGGAGCATCCAGGTGCCCCCACCTTGCCACAGCTCTGTGGGGGCTCAGTCAGTGCCCCCAGAGCCTTCGGTCCCGCTCTGCCCCGCGGCCCCTGCGCTCAGTTCCCGCAGGTTCTCCGCAGGATCTGGGCTCTGTGGGGCCTTCCCCGAGCTGAGACAATCCTGAGCAGCTCCTGCCACCTCTGAGCTGTCCTTCAAGGGCTCCAGCAGGTCAGGCTCTGCCCGGGGTGTGTGGGCACACAGGTCCTGCACTTTCTTGCTGAGGTCGTTCCGCTCCGTTTGCAGCGCTCGGCACAACTTCTCCAGGCGCTGGATCTTCACCTGGAGACCTTCCAGCTCCTTGTCCCGCAGGGTTTTCTGGCAGGAACAGAAGCAGAAAGGCACAGATGAAACCTGAGGGATGTGGGCAGAGGGTGACAGGACAAGGGGAAGGGGTTCACACTGAGAAAGGAGAGATTTAGGTGGGATATTGGGAAGGAATTTTTTCCTGGGAGGGTGCTGAGGCTCTAGTTTCCTTGGGGACTCCTCCACTAGCTCCTTACATGTGGGGTAAGAAGGCTTTCCTTGTTGTGTCTCCAGACAGGTTCAATGTTTTGGGGGTGGTGAGGGGGTTGGCACAGGTTGCCCAGAGAAGCTGTGGCTGCTCCATATCCCTGGAAGTGTTCAAAACCAGGTTGGATGGTGCCTGGAGCAACCTGTGCTGGTAGAAGGTGTCCCTGTCTATGGCAAGGGATGGGAACAGGATGATCTTTAAGCTCCTTTCCAACCCAAACCATTCTGTGATTCTAGGGAAGCTCAAGGGGAAACACTTGGGACCAAGCAAACATCGAGCATCCAAAGCACTTGATGCTACATCTCTGTTTCTTCCTCCCTTTGCCCCCTATGACACCGAGTGTCCCTCAGCCTGTCTGACCTCAGTGTCCCTGCACTAAGGCAGGAGTTGTCCCCTCACACTGCTCCAGAGCCTCCTTACCTCTTCTGCCATCTCCAGCAGAGCCTTGTTGCTGCTCTCCCAGCGGGAGCGATACATGGTGGTTTCCTTCTCCAACTTCTTGATTTTCTTAGTCATCTACAGAGTCACAAAAAAAGGGCACAAATAGAATCACAGACTTCCCTCAGCTGGAAGGGACCCACAAGGATCATCCAAGTCCAACTCCTGGCCCAGCAGAGACACCCCCAAGATAAAAAAACCTCAAATAATCCCCAGGCAAAGCACTGGAAGGACATCCCACATATCCTCATGTGCCACAAACTCCCCCAGCACAGCCCCTGGGTCTGGACCCAAAACTAAACCAAACTATGGAGCTGAGGCTCTTGCAGCTCACAGCAGCATTGAGGAGAACCAGGACAGGCAAAAGTCTTACTCACCTTCTCCATCTCCTGTTTAAATGTCGTGAACACTTCACTGCTTTTGGAGAGGGTGTTCTGGAATTCCTCAAACTTCTCTGTGTACAGAGCCAGCTGCAGGGAGAGACAGGGAGCTCAGCTCACAGCCTCCCCAGGGCAGGGGAGAGGCCACCCAAGGGCTGAGCTGCTTGTCCTGTGACACAAACCAAGAGCTGCTCTGCCAGCAGGAGGGACTGGGGAATGTGGGAATTCTGTCCTAGGGAAAGTTCTACAAACATCTCCTGGCCCTGGCAAGTGGCACTTGCTGGGGCTGACTCAGGGAGGAATGATCCTATGACTGTTCCCAGCACTGGGAAAAGCCAAAGAAAAGTCCCTTTCTCCCAGAAGGCAGAACCACTGATCGAAGTCTCAGCTCACCAGCACCAAACCCAGGAGAGATCCTGCCCCTGGTTTGTTTTTTTTCAGGTTAAGGAACTTTTGAGTTATTCCCTACTTAGGGAGGAAGGCAAAAACCCCAAACAAACCAAGCAGAGCACAGAGATCAGGTCACTCACCTGCTGCTTGAGATGGGTCTCCTGCTGCTTCATCAGCTCACACATCCTCTGTGATTCCACAGCCTCCTTCAGCAGCTAGGGAAGAGCAAAAACAGCTACCAGGGGATGCTCTTGACACAGGCCTGGAGATGGGAGTGGGCTGGGAGAAGTGCAAGGAGCAGAGCAGAGCTCCAGCCTGGCTCCTGAAGCTGCTCAGGAGGCACTGCTGGGTGTGCCAAGATCTGGGATAACCTGCTCAGGGATGCAG
>NW_008662845.1:2351-6868 GCF_000695815.1 Acanthisitta chloris
GTCACAAGCACCAGAGAACTGCTGCAAGACTTACAAAGTCCTTCTCCCTCTGGTGCCTCTCCTCTGCCTCCTTCAGCATTTCCTGGGCCTGCTGCAGTTTGGCATCCACCAGCTGCTGCTGCAGGTCCTTGTGCTTGAACACCTTGTCGATGTGCTGCCAAGGGAACACCACAGCTCACACCACAGCTCACTGCAGGCTCAGCCCAGGCTGTGCCCCTGAGGGAAGGTCCCAGCTCCCAGCTGTCCTCTCTGGAAGCAGGAAAACATTTCCCTGGGCAGATATCCTGCCCTGACCCACCTCCTCCCTCAGCTCATACTGCTCAATGAGCTTCTTGAGCCTCTCTGCCAGCTCCATGTTCTCCTGGCGCAGCTTGGAGTTCCTCTCGTTGTGCTGCTCCATCTGGAGCTGGATGTCATTCAGAGTCACCTGAAAGTGGGATGTCACCTCCTTCCTCTTCTCCTCTTCCTCCCGCGCGCGCTGGACACCTTCCTCCTGCACGAGGAGCACGTCAGGCAGAGAGCAAACTGCCCACACTGATGTTCTGAACCCACTCAACCTCCTACTATCCCTTAGATCCATCAGGAGAGACCTCTGGGCCTTTCCCCAACCTCCTGCTATCCCTTAAATCTATCAGGAAGGACCTCTGGGCCTTTCCCCAACCTCCTGCTCTGCTACTCCTCCATCAGAAAGGACCTCTGGATCTTTCCCCAACCTCCTGCTATCCCTTTTATCCATCAGGAAGGACCTCTGGGCCTTTACTTTTCTTTTCTCCAGTGGATACATCCCGAAATAACACTCTGGCTTAATGCTGGCTTAAAGCACTGCCCTGATGGCAGACTGTGAGCAAAGGTGAGTGCCAGGCTGGCTCATAGTGATCCAAGAGCTTGGGATGGAGCAGCCCTGGGAGCAGCAGCCCTGGGAGCAGAGCCTGGAGCCACTTGCCTTGAGGGTACGATTGTGCCTCTGGAGCTCTCGGCACAGACTCTCCAGTTTGCTGCGTGCCAGGATGGCCTTGCTGTGCTCACTCTGCAGGTGATCCTTCTCCTGCACCAGCTGTGTCTGCTTCTTCTGCAAGATCTTCATCTGCTTCTGGGAGTTACGGTGCTCTTCCAGCTGGGAAAGGGGAGAAAAGGGCATGGATGGAGCAGGGCAGAGCGGTGTGCCCTGCTCAGGGAGCCCCTCGAGTACAGGAGCTTTGTGACAAAAAGGTGACACTTCTGAGCAGGGCAGGAGTGACAGAGAGCCCAAAGTCTCCTGGACAGGGCCTTTGTCCTCCCTGAATTCCCATCCTGCTGGAATCTGAGACCTGCACGTTCACCCAACATCTTCACACACATTGCCCCAGTGAAGCAGAACTCTGAAACCAACACAGGGACACTCTGGACATGTACAGGTAGTCCAACACCTCTCCTGCTCCAGATCCATTCCTGGAGCTAGAGCTGTGCCCAGAACTGACTGTGGTTAAAGGTTTTTTCTGTGGAAACATATCTGAGTTCCTCTTACACCCACATCTGTCCACACTTACACCTCACACCCATCCTCTTGTATCCCAAATATCCAGCACTGCAGAGATCCCACAGCACTGCAAAGCTCCAGTGTGTCCCTGGAAAGTCCCTCTGAAGAAAACAAACCTCCAGCTCTCTCCTGCCTCCCTGAGCTGCTGTGTCCTCCCCCAGACCTGCAGCCCAGGACTCACCAGCTCAGCGTATTTCTTGCACAGTGCTGCCAGTTTCTCCTCTGGTGTGCTCAGGGTGTTCAGTGTCTGCATCAGCAAAGTGATTTCCTTGCCTGGAATGAAACATGAGGGTTTAAATAAAGGATAAAATGGCTTGCACAGAGCTCTGTCTTCAAAGGGTAAAGAGAGAAGGGACCATGGAAGTCACAGAGCTGAGCCTGCCCTGGGGCAGAGCTGCTATTCCTGGTGCTCTGCCCCATGGATTTCACTGGGTTTTGCAGCAGGAACCACCACTGGGCTGGCAGGAGCCAGATGTCTCCAGCAGAAGAGAAACCCATGGAATTCAGAGCCTGCAGCAGCTCTGGGAGGTGTCAGTGCCTTCACCCACTGACTACATTCCTCACACCCCACAGGACACTGTGCCAAACCCAAACCAATGTCTGTGCTAACATCCTCAAGCTGCAGCACAGCCTGAGCAGGGAACCCTTACCTAAACCCTTGGCTTTCTTCTTCTCCTGAGCTTTCTTCTGATCCCTGTCCCCACATTCCTCTCCGGGTCGGAATTCCTCAGTGCCTTTGGTGCTTTCCTTCTCCCCGTTCATCTCGGGGCCAACTGGTTCCTGCTCCCCGTTCCTGGGGGACTCACTGCAGCCCTTCTCAGGCTCCTCAGGCTCGGGGGGCTCCCCCTGCCCCCCGTCCTCCCCTGGGCCCTCCTGCCTGGCATCCACACAGTAGGTGTTGAGGATGTCCTCGAGCTGTCGGCTCAGCTCCTCGGAGACGTCGCGCACGGCACTTCGGGAGGGCTTGGAGTCCTCCTGGGTGAGAGGAGCTGTGGGGGGACAGGGACACAAAGCATGAGGCTCCCCCCACCCTGCTAAACACACACACACACACACAGAGGGAAGGGGAGGTTTCCTGGCTGGACTTGCAGCAACATAAGCTGCTTTGTTCAGGCTGCTCCCAGCCAGCTGCCCTGACAATGGCAGGGCATTCCCCACAGCCTCCTTTGATCAGCAGAGCATGACCAAGCCCCTGACATCTGTCAGGAGCAAGAATTCCCTCCCCTCCCACCAGCCTTTAAGGAAAGCAAGTTGGGTGGGAGCTCTCTCCCCCCCCCCCTAAGCACTGGCAGCTCCTATCCCCAGGGTTTGGCTTTTTAGCATTACAATGGATTTTAAACCTGGAGGAGCCTCTCCTGGCTGGAAGGGCAGCTGGATGTAACATCCCTGGACAGCAGACACCACATCCTGCCTCCAAACCTCCTCTAAATGAGAGGCTTAGAGCAGTTGGTTATTAAATCTCTCCTCACTGTGTGTTTCTTATACCCTCAGGCATTGGAATACCACAGGGTTCATTTTAACCAAGCTCCTTCTCCATCAGACCTGGTTGTGTCTTCCAGAGGATAATTCTGATGGAGTGGCAGGAACTCTCTGAGCTTTCTTCAAGGGAAGAGCTGTCTGACATACCCTGAATGGGACCCTTAAGGCCAAAATCACAACAAACAAGGTGAGAACTGACTCCATGATTCAGTAGGGAAGACAGAACTTCTCCAAGACACAGAAATAGGGAAGAAACCAGAATTTTCCACCCTGGAAATCACAGCTGCTTTTGCACAAGGAGCTGGATAAGAGTTGCCCAGCCTCATGCAGAGAAAGCAGCACCCTGACTCTTTCCACAACCTCACACATTCCAGGGAATGCAATGCTGGGAGTGCCATGGGCAGGAACAGGACCCTCAGCCCCAAGGATCCCACACCTTCTGGGGGTGCTGCAGCCTCTGGAGAGTCTCCCTCCTCCAGCCCCATCCCACTGCTTGCTTTGGAGGTGCTGCTGGGCCGTGGGGCTGCCTTGGTCTCCACACCTTGGTTCTTCATCCTTCTCTCCACTCAGACTCCCCAAACCCTGCAGAAACAGAGACAGACTTCAGGAATGGTTTGGAGGACTTGAGGAGTCCCTGCACTGGGAAGGAGCTCGTAGTCAGCAGAAGGTGTTAGCACAGCTCTGTGCATCGTTTGGTTTCCAGTTTGTACCTCCCATGGAGTTCTCTGTGTCAGGATAACTCCTCTCCCACCTGAGGAGAGCTGGAAGTCCCTCCTGGAGAAAGGCAGCACCTCCCAACCCACAGACAAGAGAGTTTTCTTACTCAGCTGGACACAACCCACTCAGCTCTGGTTGTCCTTCCCCATTGTCCCAACTCCTGGATTTCAAACCTGACAGAGACACCCTCAGGCTGTGGCAGGGACCAGGAGCTCCCACAAAGGTCAATCCCTGGGCCCACACTCCTTCCTGGGATGGAAAGGATGAGCCAGCAATGCTGACAGCCCAAAATCCCAACTCCTCTCTCCTCATCCCATCTCCCTCCACAGGATTTGGATGTTCTCAATGCCCCCACCCTCTACTCTGGTTATTGCACTAATGGTGAGCTGAGGATGCTGATGCTCCTAATCTGGGGGTGAGAGGCTGTTCCTAATTCAGAGGTGAGAAACTGCTGCTAATCAAGGGATGAAGGACTGATCCTAACTTAGAGGTGAGGGGCTGTTCCTGGTCTGGGAACAAGCAGCTGTTCCTAAACCAGAGATGAGTAAGGAGTTGCTCCTAGTCTGGAGGTGAGGGATTGCTCCTGGTCTGGAAATGAGGAACTGTACTGAATCCAGAGGTGAGGAACTGCTCCTAAGCCAGGGATGAGGGTCAGATCCTAACCCAGAGCCGAGAGGCTGTTCCCTGAGCAGGGACAGTCCAGGCTCGAGCTCAGGCAGGAAAATCCCGAGGGAGAAGCACCAGCGGCGGCATCAGCCAAGCACATGTGTCACCTCCCACGTGCGGAGCTGCCGCGGCCCCGACA
>NW_008662846.1:0-6496 GCF_000695815.1 Acanthisitta chloris
TTGATTCTATGATTCTATGACAGCACAGCCGCAGCACTCGCAGTGCCGCTCACTGCAGGAACCCCCGGCAGAGCTGCTCCTGCAGCGCCAGGCGCGGCCGCAGGAGGGCGCCAGGTCCGCGCTGCGCCCGGGACACGTTACCTGAGCCGCGTCCAGACTCATCAGCCACTGGGCTTCGCAAAGAAGAGTTGTCTTCCTGTTTATACTTTTCTTTTTTTTCTGCAAGGAACCCCAATAGGCACTTCATAGCCTTCAGGCAGAAGCTAAAATAATCTAGGAGAATATTCAGGTAGAAGCTAAAATAATCTGGTATATTACCCCACTGAAGCTTAGCACATCTTTATCTCAGAAAGCAGGTTGGGAAGCAGAGTGGCAGGAAGGTCATCTTCATAAACTGTGGAACCCTGACACAAGAGCTGATCTCTGCTGCTTTTGGAAAGCAGTTTCTGAAGGTCAGAACCCTTGATCTTCCCATAATTGTCTTCAACTGACACAGGGTGTAATATACTTTCTGCCTTTGTGGTGCAGACATTGTGTGATGTTATACAGCCTTAACTTACAAATACTTTAATTTTATGGATTCTCCAGACCTAATTTGCTCAGAAATCAGAATGGAACATATTAGACTCTGCTCAATCTTGATCCACAATGCCCTATAGAAAATAAATGTAACTGTGGAGGGGTATGAAACAGAACCTGCAGAACTCTCTGGGCCAAGCCTAAGAGTAAATTATACATGTAGGCGATAATGAAATACCTCTGTGATATATTTTTCTTTCAAATTCTGTTTTCTAAAATTAATCATGACTAGTTATGTCTATAATGGGACACTACACTGGGAACTTCAGCTGCCTGCAGTGCACAGTCCCAGCTTTGTGTGTACCTGTGTCCTGAGGGCTGTACCAGGCTCTGGAATAGACACAGTCATGATCAATGTGCTTAACTTAAACTTCTGTGGTGCCCCTTGTGCAGTGCTGATGGCTGTGTCTGGAAGTGGAAGGAAGCAGTAAGCTCTCTTCATTTCCATAGTTCAAACAGTTTAAGGTCTGAAAATGAGCCCCAAAGGAGCTTTATGTTGGAAGCCTTTTACCTCAGCATACAAATCATAAATTAATTCTAAAAAATTGAGTAGATGACTCCCAAAAAGAAACTGTCCCTTTCCTTCACTGTGGTTTCTCACGCAGTCTGAACACAGGACATGTTTCTGAGAAGGGAGCAGGGGCTGCTTTCAGTTTGCACCACACTGAAAACCTTGGGATACAAACACAGCCAACCTTGGCCAACATTCCTCTGTCCACAAGGGACAGGGAAGAGATGATGCAGTGATGGACATAACACCTGGTGTTAGCCAGACAAGAGCAGATGAGAAATATTTACACCATCTAGTTACCTCAAGAGGGAGAGCAGAGGAGTTGTGTGCATTACTACAGAGTAGCTCTGAGTACATCCCCTGTCCCAGAGCTCATTCAGATAGGAAGAGGCAGGAGACATCTGAAAGCAGTTTATAAATCAGGCTGTTACTTCCCAAACATGATGTTTTGAAGCCCAGGACACTTCTGTGCAGTCTTCACCATTTTGGCACTCCACCTGAACTTACCTGAAAGTACCAAATACGCTTTGCTGAGAGCAGGAATCCCAGAGACTGCAAACGAAAATGTCCACCCTAATTCATCTTCCTCCATATGCTCCAGCATAAGGTACAACTCGTGTATTAGAAACCCAAACGGACAACAGTTTACAAGCTGTTCAGTCCCTGTGGACTGCACTCCTGTGACTAAGATTGTCTAGACATGAAACCATCTAGAAATGAAACCATGTATAAACCATGTGGATTTTGGTAGTTTTCATCCATTTTTACGTTCACGAGAAGCCTAATCTGACAAGATATGAAATATGAGGTTGGATATTAGCTTACCTAGTTTAACTGCTTTTTTTTCAGACTTGGCTGTGTAGAAAGGACTATTAACACCAATGGTGGTTGTGCTGGCACCAACCTGAGAACTTCACTGCACAGGGTGGTAAGTAACCTGACTAAGCCTTGGAATGTGCCTGCAGTGCTACACTGGTAACAGGATTAGTCAGTCATTGAAAACAAAGGTCTTTAATGCTCCAGCTCACACTCTACTGATTTTACCCTGTAATACCAAAGCTCAAATGGTGTGAATACAAATCTTATTTGCAGCTATTGCTGCCTAAGAGGGGAATGTAAAACACTCTGCCATGAGCCTGGCCCAGTCTGAGGGAGAGACTGAAGCTCTCACTGCCTTCATTTCTAACAGCCTCCCTTCTATTAAGGCATATCTAAGGTTCCACCCATATTCTTAGCTCCTGTTTTACTTTATGGACACAATTTCATAAACAAAGCTAATTATGATTAATAATGACAACACACCAGCATGTAAGAAGGCTGAAGACATCCCCAGTTAAGTTTTAAAGCTTTGATTCAATCTCCTTTGCTAAGCCCTAGCTTCGGCAGAGCCAGATCTGATTTCAATTAGGGAAGGCAAAACTCAAACCATGTCCAGTCAATTTCCTCTGTATGGGCTTCTGAGATCCTAAGAGTCCACGTGTTACATCATGTGCTTTTGAATCCCACTTTTGATTGAAACTTCTCTCAAAACAGAAAATCCCACTTGAAAAGGTAACCTTTCCACACACATCACGTGTATGCAGCAAAAGACAGTGACAGTTGTAAGGAAAATCTTAGTACCACTTCCATTTCATTCGAGGATTACTTGTAATCCTTGTAGCACTTACAGTAAAAATAACTTGAAAGCTCATTTTTATAAGGAAGCACTCCTTGCAAATTACCTGTTACACACCAAAGACTTTCACAGTCACCTCAGTATCACTAAATAATTTAATTTCTCTTCTGTAATCCAAAACAACCCAAACCAGAATGAAGAGCATTAAGCAAACATCTTTCAGCATCCAGGTAAGAACTGAACAAAACTGAAAATCCAGTCAAAGGGAAGGAATATTCATTCTCTCCATCTTAAAAGGCACTAGAACAAAGGATGTGGATGCAAGCCTGAACACAGCTCCTTTCTCTCACTGGTTCTGTAAAAAAAAAAAAAATGTAACCAACCATTTTAATGTTGCAGCTTTATTTGAAAGAAAGTGACTTTAGAGTTTTTGGTAACATGTTTTTTTAATACAAAATTGATACAACGAAAAAGAAACATCAGCAGTGTCCTCAAACAGATTACAGGCTGTAAACTCAAAATGTACTATATCAGAAAAGGTAACTCTGAAGAGCCTTTTTTTGCAGACCAGCACCAAGTGATCCCAAAAATCTAGTTTTACTCTACATGCCAAAACCCCTCAAATCCCACTCAAATCCTCACTTCCTGGTGAGGGTTTTGTTGTTGTTCTATCTCGCTGTATTTCCAATTTACAGTAACAGCAGTGACTGTACACAAGAAACACAACAAGATTACTTCAGTGAGTAAAGATCAGCTTTTACACACCTGGTACTTTAAAGGCTTCTAAGGAGTCATGGACAACAAGGTATTTGGCCGAAACTTCATGAATTGCCACTTCTAAGGAACTCAGAAGTCCACAAAATAAATTCCAAAGCCCTGGAACAGTTTCTTTTGAAATATTTCATTTCAGCAGGTAAATTCATAGATCTTGGGATCACAATTTTTATACCTGTGTCTGCAGCGCATCCAAATCCCATCCCATAAACCAGCAGTACAAACAGGACCGAGGAGAAAGAGAAAAAACAAAACAAAACAATCTATGCAATACTGCAATATTTTTTACCATTCTTACCACATGCTCCGTAGAGAGTAAGGCTCCTCCCAAACCCCTTTTGTTTTCATTTTTACCTTTGTCTGAAATCAAGTTTCTCAAATAGAAAATCTATTTTGGGAACCAATTTTCTCATTATAAACACAGTTCCTCAAAAGTCCCATTTCGGAGGATAACTGTACAACTTGGTTTCATGCCACACTTGTAAGCACACTGTCCCTCCAAATTAAGGCTGTAGTGATCTACCAGACAGGGCAAAATATTAACACCCCAACTGTGAAATAACAGCTACTGCAATCCTTACAGTTGCTGTTCTCTGTACCCCACAAAACAAAATGGTTCTGAATCATGAAGTGTGGTGCAATCACATTATACTTTGTAGAAGACTGCAGGGGTTTCCTGCTCTCTACTAGGCTGCTTCTCACTTCATGATTCCTGGGCTCATCAGTCTGATTTGTTTTACTATGGCTGTTCATGTAAGTGCTCTAGGAACAGCATCAGCAACAAAGGATGATTTTGTAACCCCAGTAACCCCAGAACATCTGCAATTTGAAGTCTTCCCTAAAAATTAGAAAATTTCCTGAGAAATTCCACTTCCTTTTCAAGTTCTTTGCCTTTTCCTTTCATCTCTGAAACATGTACCAGTCCTCCTTACCACTGCTATCCACCCTGTGTTACCAATGTAAACAAAACCCAGTGGCAGAATAATCAAGTTTTGCCAGTAAAAAAAAAACAAACCACCCTAACATTAGGTCTTTGTTCCTTTTAGGAAGTTGCTGCAGCATTTAGAGACCAAACTTCACGCATTCTATTGCTCAAAACCTTGCTCCTAGGTCCTCTGCAATGCTTTTGATCCTGGTATTAAAACAGAAGAGGTACTGAACATAGGAGGTGCTCACAGGAACATAGGCAGGAGTTTCTGTGATTTTCTAGCGACATAAATTTGTGTGCCACACAGCTGCTTGGTGTCTGGTGACATTTACAATGCAGATTTGGTTCTCCTGTGAGGCTGACGAGTCACTGGCACTGAACAGTTTTGCCATAGCCTCCTCTTCCAGCATCATAGTCTTGCCAATACTCATCTCGGACCTTGCAAAGGAGGTAAAAAAGGGAAGTCCAGTAAAGACAAACAATTTCACCAAAACTGTTACAACCATCAGAATATAGTCACACTGAGTTAACAACATGTAAGTGGCCACATGAAGCTGACTGACAAAACAGAAGGCAAAGTGCATCGTGCATAAGAACAGCATGAACCAATTTCCTGTTCAACAGCATCCAGGGGACTCCTTCACCAGGACAGCCACGGCGCGGATGGGCAGCCTCACACTCAGGTGGTGAAAGCCACTGCCACCTGCTCCAACTTGGGTAAGCCAACTGCTGTCCTCTGTGTTCCTGACAGCCTTACATCTTCTGGGCTTGCTTATAAGCATTATCTCCCCAGGCAGCCAAGAGCTGTTTCTACAAGTACTTTTAGATACATATATGAAAGTTATTTATTCTAAGTGGATAACACAGTCATTGAACAGATGTCTTACAGACTAAGGCAGACCAAGGTGTTACACTAAAGTGTTATCTGAAGCAATGACTCCCCAGTTGCTGCTTCTGAAGTTGTTCTGTGTTCATTCAGAACCAAGAAATTTGGCAAAGTCACCAGTCCCTTAATTACCCAGGCTGTGCAATAACCTACCTGCCCCCCTGATCTTCCATGGCCATACTGCCTACCCTCCTTAAATCCTGCATCCCAGTCTGTCCTTATGATCCTGCCATCCAGTCTGGTCCCGCTGATGTATCGCACTGCGTTTTCAGCATCTCCTCCTGCATAATACCTTAGGAACAGGTTAATGAAAAAAAGGGCTTCTATTTTCAACAATGGGTAAAAGAACAGTATCAAATGGGCTGCAAAACCAAGTCTTTGCCTGAACAAGGTTCCTGCTCAGTTACTTCCAAAACCAACTGTTTTTATCAAACTACATGAGCTGGGAAAGCTGGTAGTGAAAGAGAGCAACATGCAGGAATTCAAGCATTGCAAATGCTTAGTCTTAAGTTTGTTAACCACTCTCAGCATTAACAGCACGAAATTTTACTGCTAAAGAAGGAATGAGAAGCCCCAGCATGCTCCACTCATGCTGCAAACTTCCACCATTGTGGCAAGTTCCCTGGGACCAGTAAGAGACTGATCTTCAGAGGTCGGCATGTAATGAACACCACAGGGATTCAAGATGCCAACAAAAACTTTACATGTATGCTCGTATGAAAAGAAAGACCTCTTCACTTGGCCGCTGGCAATATGAACTTACTGCAGAGGCCAACTACCTAAAAAAGTGACTGGGTTAAAGCACCACAGTGAAAGCAACCTGTTAACCTGCCCTCGACGTGTAGTGTTTGTTTGAATCACAGGCTCACGGCCGAAAAAGCCTTTTAAGATCACTGAGTCCAACCTCTCTCTCTCTTGCCCAGGTGTCCCACAGATGTTTTAGCGACCGATGCCTTATCCTCAGACAGCTCTGCGGCGACTCAGAGCCTGCGGTGTGGTGCAGTGAGATGAGATGTGGTGCAGTGAGATCCGCTGTACCGAGACGCAGTGCGGTTCCCCCGCCCAGCCCCGCGGCGGCCCGAGGGGCAGCGGGTCCGTCCCGCACAAGGACACTGCACGAAGCAGAACCCTCAGGACGTTTTCCTCACTTCGCCAAGCCCCACCGAGACCTTCCCGCCGCGGCCTAGTCGCCGAGCGGCTCGC
>NW_008662847.1:0-1753 GCF_000695815.1 Acanthisitta chloris
CCTGTCTCTCAAACCGAGACAGTAGCTACATTTGTTAATATATATAAAAATGTTTTGCACTGCTAAAGCAAATGGCACCATGAGACACATGCAAACCTATTATTAACCTCTAGGATTCAGAGTATACAGGAACTCGATCTGAACCACCACTGTATGCTGTTTCCCAAAAACAAATCCCAAGCAGTGAATTTATGCAAAGCTAACCCCAGCTCCATCTCTTACCTTGTCCATGAGACCCATAAGCAGAAGGATCTCCCCAGGTGGGCTTGGAGAAGCTGTGATGATCTGTTCTCAGCTGCAAGCCACTCTCACATCTCTTTAACGCAGCATGGTTTCTTCATGGCCCCTGCAAGCTTTCCCACTGCAGCTAAATAGATCAAACAGGCAGGGAGAGACCTGTAAAATCTCAGTGCTCTGTCAGCCCTTCAGTGGCACAAGGAAGACACATAGTGAAGGTCTATGCTGCTGCACCTCACTGCCCTGTCTGCTTTACCTATTTTTTCCTTATTAATTTGAAGAAATTCCTCAATCAAAAGCATTCAGCTGTATTTCCTAGGTCTGTTCTCTTCCTTTGTGGTAAAGCTGCTTCCTCTGTAACTAACAGACTTCAGTAAATCTTTGTAAAGGGCAGTTGGATTTAATAGCATGCAAATAAAACACATATATAAGGACTGAGAAAAGCTAGAGCTGTACACAAGCAATAAATAAGGCTATTATTGTCTCCTTGTCTGTTCCAAAAAGAGCAAACACCTCATCATACTTTCATTTAATAAGCACCATTTCTTCTTTAGAGCAAGCAATTTTCTTTCATCTTTATATTACGTACTATTTTTGCTGGCCCCATAGCTAAGAAGTGTTCTGCTCCTATTAGAGATAGGAGAAATTGAGGCAGGAGAGTGTGGAGCAACATTTGCCAAAGAGGCTGTACAACATTTGTCACCAAAACTCGAAGTTTTATCACCTGGGTTGGCAAGGTCCCTGCTATCAGCTGCTCCTGAGGATTTAACCAGACACCATGAGCAATTGGCATCCCTGAAACTCAGGCTGCTTATTTTTTTGCCTAATATCAGGAATAGGTGATGAATTACATTGTTCTGTTTGACTTCTCAAGGTGCTTTAGAATCAGCAGTGTCTGTGTCCCATGTCTGTGTCCCAAGTCCTAGTCCTGTGTTCAGCCTCTGAGCAACATTCAAAGTTGGAAGGAAGCAAAAACACTGTCAATTGCTTTCATTAGTGCAACAGATAATTGAATCGGAAAATGTGGGTAAGTGAAAACAAGGATTTGATGGTCAAAACCTGTCATGCCTCCACACCTCCAGCCCTTGTGCTCATGGATGTGCTCTTAATCCCAACACCAGGCTCTCAGAGTCCACTGCAGCCCTGCAAGCCTGTCCTTTCCCTCCCATCCTACCCATAGCACAGCTGTAATCGAGCTGCTGGACATCAACATCAACTCCCCCTTCACCTCCCACACTGCCTGTATTCTGCCCAGCCAATCCATGGGACTCCTCTCTGCACATCACATCAGGGAGAGCTACACATTGCCCAGTGAAGAAGGTGGCCCAGGGTGCGGGGAAATCCTTGAAGCACTATTCAGTCATCTCCTGTTTTTGCAACACCTATCTACCTCCCAAAATAAATCTCTACAAAAATCCCAATTATTAGGTTTGCTAATTTTAAGCTGATTACTGCTTGCAAAATCAGTCATGAGAAAACTGGTTATGAACATACTGTCATGGTTTAACCCCAGCCA
>NW_008662848.1:0-1171 GCF_000695815.1 Acanthisitta chloris
AATCCATAGCATGCACAGAGGTGTTTACTTTACAAAAAGATCAGACAATATATTATAGAATAAGAGTAGAATTTTGGAAAGATAGATTTTATTCATTATGATAATCACTGATGCTGATAGCTGAGTATGATTGCTCAGAACCTCTGAAAGCACATCTAATGTTACCTGGTATACATAGTCAAGACACTGGAAAAAGCTCACTAATTCTTTTCACCTCAATCCATAATATGCTATTTTTAAAGAGATGCATATCACCAGCTGCAGTGTAATTTAGAGTATCATGCTGAAACTTCTCTGGTCTTCTCAGAGAGTCATCTAAAGATGGATGTTTTCAAGGAAAAAAAGTTACCCGTTACTCAATCCAAAACACTGCAGGATAAAGCTTTGATTACTGTTTTGAAGTTTATTAGAATTTATAATATCCATTCATATTACTTGACAAAAAAGGTTTTAAAAAATAAAGGTTGTGTCAAAAATTGTAGGTCCTTGATACCTTTAAGAAAATCAGGAGATGTGTTGGTGTTTTGGAGGGCACAAAAAGGTCTAATTAGTCTGTAAGAAATGGAGTCTTTGGCACATGAGACAACTACCTCTCATCCTGGCCAATGTATTGGCTGTAATTTCATTATTCCCTTCCTATCTCCCAGCACAGCTGGTTGCTCAAGGATTGCAAGTTTTCTGTGGCAGAGAAAGCTCTGACTTTGATAGAGGGAATCTGGTCTGTGGCTTGAGCTCCTGGGTTCTAAGGTAATAATGATTACCTTATAGTAATTATAGCTATTCACTCCAGAGACAATTATCACACACATAAGTATGTATATATGGGAAAACCAGTTGGTTATTACATGGAGTCAGGATCAATAAGCCTGTAGGGTACTGCAGTATGGAATACAAACAACGTCCCTGCTATATTCAGAGCACTCAACAGGCTCTTCAATGGCAAAATATTCCAACAAAGAGCAGAGAAAATGCTGCCTGCTGTGCCTCAATGAAAAACAAAATAGTTTCTATGAAGTTTGATTGATCTGCAAAATAAAAGAAAGTTCAAGGGGGAAAACATAGCACAGACTCCACAAAATTTTTAACACTGCTCAGCATTTCAGTAAGAAGAATCACAAGTTAAGGAAGAGATTTTAGAAGAACAGTTTAAATGTTTGCTTTTTCTCCTTCC
>NW_008662849.1:0-3339 GCF_000695815.1 Acanthisitta chloris
TTACTTGGGAAGATAAACACCATAACTCCAAACATCTTCCTTTACTTCTTTGTTCCCGTGGCTTTTATTGCTGAGATATCCCTGAGTGATCCTCAACTTTTTAGTGTGAAGCAGAGAGTTCTTGAGTGAGAGAGGTCTCATGTGTGTGGGTGCATGTGTGTTTTGGATCATCATTCTAGTCCATGTGGCAGCAATATCTAGGATTGCCACACCAAACCTGTAACCTGCTAAATGTCATTAGAGTCTCATTGTGTTTACCACTGTTGTTTGTTAGTTCTGGCCAATGGTTTTGATTGTGAATTACAGTTTATCTGACTTTGTTATTCATGTAAATATGTTTTAGTGTACCTCCTTAACAACTTCCAGTTGTCACAAACTAAAATTCAAACATGGGTAGTGAGTTTTCAGTTCTCACCAAACAGAGAAAAATGGAAAAATCCTTTTTTGAAGAAATTTTTTTGACTTATCCACTGCAAACACTATGAAACTTGTATGAACTGGAACATTTCTCAAATAAATAAAGACATTCAAATATGTAACAAATTGCTATGAATGCTTTCTATGCTCATGTTCCACAACTATTTCTGGCTCCTATCCTTAGCTTCCTGCTTCCATATTATGGCAGAAATGAAGCACACACCTGACTCTATATTCATCCTCTTCACTGGAAAGGAATCTTGGACACCAGATCAAGAAGACAAGATCCTCTGTACCTGAGTATGCACCTTCCACATGACTTAAAATTAGACCAAGAGAGACTTCAGATTCAGTTTACATGAGAGACAGTTTAACTTTGCTATTGTAACTGAATGCTGGTTCTGCAGGAGTGAAATACTTTGGACAGAGGTCAAGGGAGACTACTGCAAGTGGTCTAAACAATTCATAGGGTCAGTTATGGTTAATGCTGCTGTGAGATCCCAAATCAAAATCAAATATGGTCAGCAATAAGTAAAGTGAAAGGTAGATTGCTGTACATTTCAGCCTTCATGGTTTCAACTTTGTAACTGTTAGCATCTAAATTGCACTTTTTGGAACATGTTATCAGTGGGATGAGCCTAAAATTGGAAAGTAATAATTCCTTTCTCATTGGTCTTACTTTGATTTAAAAGAATAAAATAATTTTTTTTAAAAAAGAAAGAAAATAAAAGATATAAAGGCAAAAATTACTTTCTCTTCAGCACAGCTACTAAGAATGCACTTCAACCTGGACATGTGTCCCCCATGGGATATAATTAAAATGCAATTACTATATAGAGACATTATTAGATGTCAATGTTAATTGACTGTACAAAGAATTACTAATGATCTGCTATGTGTACAGTGGCAATAGGTCTAAGTGGACAATAATTTAAATTCTGTGACGGTTGAATATGGTGAGAAAAATAAACTCCTATAGCTGTAGATCTAGCAGTGAAAGCAACAGTGCTAGCTTTTTGATTATCAGGTGGAATGAGTCAAGCAGTGTCCTGGTTTGGGCTGGGATAGAGTTATTTTTTCCATAGTAGCTGGTTCAGTGCTGTGTTTTGGATGCAGTGACAGTAATGTTTTAGTTGTTGCTTAGCAGTGCTTAGCCTAAATCAAGGATTATCCTGTGTTCCATACTCTGGCAATGAGGAGGTGCACAACGTTTTGGGAGAGGACACCTCTGGAACAGGTTGACCCAGACCCACCAAATGGATATTCTAGACCATAGAGCACATTATTCAGCATACAAAGATGGAGGAAGAAGGAGGAAGGAGGCAGCATTCCTAATGATGATATTTGTCTTCCCAAGTCATTATTTCATGTAGTCCTACTTTCCTGGAGATGGCTGAACACCTCTGGCTGCCCATGGGAGGTGGTGGATAAACTCCTTATTCTGCTTTGACTAAGTGTGCAGCTTTTAAGTTACCTGTTAAACTGCCTTTTTTCTCAACCCACAAGTTTTTTCACTTGTACTCTTCTGATTCTCTCCTTCATCCATCTGGGTGGGGAATGAGCAAGTGGTTGCATGGTACGTAGTTCCTGTCTGGGCTGAAACCACCACAAGCAGTGCAAGAAAATTCAGAGGAATAGGATTGAAACAAAGGAATAGGTTTAAATACCACTGCGATGGGCAAAACCACATAAGTATATGAATCTATATTTATATGTCATACAGAGTACCAAGAATCAACTTCTGGTATCCATGTTAAGCAAAGAAGTGAAAAAGAATAGCTTCAGAATATGTTGCCAGCTCATGCTAGTACTGAATCCCTTGCAGCACTGTAAGTCATCAGCATTCAGGACTTTGGGCCTTCTCCACTGACCTTGGTGTCTGCATAGTTGTTCTTACATATTCTCACTCATCTCTTCTCTGGGTGCAATTACTTCTGCCCAATAACTTTTTTTCTTCTTTATATATATGTTATCACAGAGGTGTTACTGCTCTGCCATGCCACAGTGACAGGTCTGTCCTGGACCACTGACATTAGCTTTGCCAGGTATGGGGAAGCCTCTAACAACTTCTCACAGGATCCATTCCTCTAGTCCCACCACTGCCAAAACCTGGACACACAAACCCACTACAATCAAAAATTAGTGGAATAATTTCAATTGTGATTTGGTCCATGCTATCATATGTGTTATGCATATCTGTATGTTGTAGCACCCTGAAAACTTTAGAAAGCCATTTTCATGCTTGTTTTTTTTCAAAATGCACATTTGACTTTTCAGTTTCAATGATTAATTTCTATATAAATTTACTTCAGTGAATTTTATTGGATTTGGATTTGATTTTGATTTCTGTTGATCTTTATGCGACTGCTTGCCAAGGGAAGCTTCACAAATGAACAGATAAAGATGTAAGAATGATGTAATTGTCAATATCATGTCTGGAATATAAACACTGAGAGAAATTGTTTTTTAAAGTCAGGGCAATAAGCATCATTCATTATCCATCTTGTCTGATGCATCTTAGAATAAGCACCATAGTCATAATTGCAACTGTCTGTAACAATATGGATGGGTTAAAAATTTTGAATGGCAACTTTCTACCTCAATCTAAATAACGTATGACCCTTTTGGTAATAATTTCTGCATTTCTGAACCTGTGGAAGGTAATTATTTACTTTTAGATTTTTAAAAAATCCAGTTGGTTAAATGTCAACAAGTACTTATTCACATGAGACTTTGCAGGATGGATGTGAAGTCAGAGAAGAGGCCTTTAGTCAAGCCCTTTGTCTTTGAAAAAATCTCATTGCATAGGTAAGCATGTGTATAGCAGACTGACTGAACCTGTAAAGATTTTTTTCTTCACTTGAGTTCACAAGTTAATGTACAGCAGACCTCTGAACATGTGCCTTGCTAAGAGAACACTCT
>NW_008662849.1:3352-31160 GCF_000695815.1 Acanthisitta chloris
GGTTTCTACAAAAAGAAATGGTTTTGAGTGATTAATATGGATATTACAGGGAAAATTGTGGACTAGACAGAATATTTGAACTTAGAGAAATTTACTCTGTTTTCTTCCAAATCTGTGAGATTCAGATGAAAAGTGAAGAGAAAAGTATGTAGGACTGATCTCCACAAAGAAACAAACATACCTGAATGGAGACTACACTGACAGCAAAAATGATAACTGTAATATGTAGAGATGTAAGATATGACTTCTGAAACACTTTACTTAGCAGGTAAAACTCAAAACTCTGGAGTCTAATTTTTCCTTTGCTGTCATCCAGTGTGACATGTTATAGTCAATATATGGTCTACTTACTCTGCTAAACCTAATGGCAGAAATCTCTGCTGTAGATTGAAAGACTTGAGGGTAGTCACATTTCACTTAGTTGTTATACACTGCTAAAAAGCTAGAGTTTATTCAAAATTTGCATTACTTGCACCAATTGTCTCTTCTGTAACCCCAAAGTCTCACCAAGGAGGTGAATAGTTGTCCATAGTGTAGTCAGAGCTATGTAATCACAGAATAGCTCAGGTTGACAGAGATGTCTGGGGATTGCCCAAGCAATCACCACTGCACAAAGTACAGTCACTTGCAGCAGGTTGCTCAGGATGATGTCCAATCGAGTCTTGTGTATGTAGGAGCTGGAAACTCTACAACCTCCCTGAGTTACATTTCTTAGCTGTAGCTGCATCATGCAGTATTAAATATACTTCACATTCTTTTCTCCATCAGGAGATTTGGGAGTATCTTTTCCCTGCTATAGAACTAGAACAAGGTTGCAACAGACACTTAGACGTGTTTCCAGCTGCATTTGCTATTAGCTCACTGCGCTCTTGCCTTTGCTTCTCCATTTTTCTTTTCTTTTTTCCAAAGATTTTGATCTTTGCAGAAATGTAATACATAGATAGAATAAATTTCTTACTGTGTTTTTTTTTGTTTCACTCCTCTAAAAGTGTTCATTTCTGGACAGATTCATGTTTACCTAAATATTAATTAACTCGGTGCTTGGCACTTGTAGAAATCTAAGAACAAGCTCATAAGTGTGTTAATTTTGAAATACATTTCTTTGAAGTCATTACAGGAAATGTAAATATAGATCATCAAATAGCTAAATTAATTTCTGAGGATGCAATAAGCTTCATTTGCAATAATAATTGAATATCTGCACCTCAAACACATTTTATACTACTTGTATTTTTCACATTTGATGCCCAAATCACACTGATTATGCAAGTCATGTGATTATTAAATGATCAACTGTAAGTTGCTCTAAGAAGATTGTCACATGTCAATAATATTTTCATCCTTTTGCTATTCAATCTGAAACATAGCGAGTGGAAAGTATTGATCATCCCTTTATTTATTTTATGATCATACACCTCTTAGGTTTTTATTGCATGAATTTGTCATCACTTTAGAACTTACTTCTAGGCTGTCCCTCTTTCATAAAACATATTACAGCATTTGTCCCCTGAACATCAGAGAAAATGTATGTATATTCCAATAAAATATCTGTCTGGATTTTGCAGGTTTGCATGAAGATTCTAAAGGACAATATAACCCTCTTAATTTGGAGATGCTCTCTTAATTTTCTCTTGCTGCCTAAGGGGTGGGTTCAATTTCTACCTAGAAGATATGGTCAACAGCTTTGAGAATCCTGCAAAAATGGATTCTGAGTGAAAGGAAGAAGAATTTCTACTGGTGATTTTTTAGGAGTGGTTTTGTGTTTTGACTCTTGAGAAATGTAGCCCTAGGTATGAAAAAAAATTGCATAATTAGAGTCAGCAGAGATGCAGCCAATACAGTCAGTCAGCCCAGGGACTGGTTCTCTTCCCTGAAGTTAGCCTCTAAACAGAAGACACATTGTTTAAACAAATCTGGATTTCATAGAGTGGGAGTAGATTATCTATGATATTTATATTGTAGCTCACTTGTAGAAGGTGAGATGAATTTGGCCTCTAGCATGCACTGAAATGAACTTTGCTTAAATGTAAAGACTTAGAATATTAGGTTGGGTGGATCCTAAAGGCATGTGTATCAAAAATTATAAAATATGAATTTATTCTTTATACTTTTGTGAGTTTAATTCATGTTCTTTTTTAAAAATAGAAGGAAACCAGAAGATTATTAGCAATGTTGTTAATATCTTCAGTGATAATAGCATTTTAATATACCCATTAAAATTTTTTAAGAAAACATATGCTCCCTGTGATGCAGCTTCATCTATTTGTGACATATTTAATCTATGTGAAGCTCTAAGTTGTGCACTGGAAAGTTGCTTCCCCTTGATCCTGTTGTAGAAGCATCTTTTTTTTCATTTTCATAATGTATTAGTTGCCTGGATTTTTTTGCTTTATGCAAGTAACAGTGTAGTTAAATTGAGAACTGAAGGACAAAGAAATACAAAATGTCTTATTCAGCTCCAGAAGAAGTTTTAATGTTCTTGTCCAACACTTCATGAAGGAAATAAACCTCCTTTTTTCACCCATGACTTCATTCAAAATTACCTTCTATCATCCTTTCATTAGCACAACAATATAACTAGTCTTTTTTGCAAGGAGAAAATATTGGTATTTAACATACTTTAATTATCTTTCTCCATGTGGAAAATTTCTATACATACTTTAAAGCAGGAATTTTACAATTTTTTTTCCTTTCTTCATGCTAATATCTAAGATATTTATCTAGTTTTATCTTCGTCTAATGAGACATGAATGTATCTTTTTAGTGAGTGGAACCATTTCACTTTTTATGTCAAATGTTTTTAGTCTCAATATATTTTTAACTGAATCTACTATCTGTTAATTTAGTCTGCACTTAGTATAAGAGACTCCTAATGTAGGTAATAAAGAGAACACTGATTCTTTTTAAATAACTTCTGAAGAGATTTCTTGTCTTTCTCACAGCATTGCTAAATTTCACTGAATTAAAATGTTTCTTAAGGGTTGCTAGATATCTCTTTCCAAGTAAAAAACCAAAAATTTCCTATTAATAGAACCATAGAATCATTTAGGCTGGAAAAGTCCTTTAAGGTCATAGAGTCCAACTGTCAATTTGGCACTGCCAAGTCCACCCCTAAACCATGAGTCCAACCGTCAATTCAGCACTGCCAAGTCCACCCCTAAACCATGTCCCCAAGTGCCACATCTACATGTCTTTTAAATATCTCCAGGTGTGATGACCCTACCACTTCCCTGGGAAGCCTTTCCCAGTGCTTCACAGCCCTTTCCATGATGATGCAATATCCAGTCTAACTCAATCTAATCTAATTTTATCCAATCTACGGGATTTGCTGTCAATTCAGCACTGCCAAGTCCACCCCTAAACCATGTCCCCAAGTGCCACATCTACATGTCTTTTAAATATCTCCAGGTGTGATGACCCTACCACTTCCCTGGGAAGCCTTTCCCAGTGCTTCACAGCCCTTTCCATGATGATGCAATATCCAGTCTAACTCAATCTAATCTAATTTTATCCAATCTACGGGATTTGCTAGTCTTTAGAGCTATTAAATCTAAATTAGATTTAACAATCCAATCCAATATAATCTAATCTCTACAACTCTCTAAAATCTATCCCAGCACATTGCCTTCAAAACCAAAACCAAGATACCTTGGACTATAGGACCCAGGTCTTTATGGGATACATTTATTATCATACTTTGCTTGATTTTACAGTTATTGCCAAAAAACCACAAGCCATTGACATCCTTAGCTGAGGAGTACACTTCCTGAAATCCAAGAATTATCAATGAAAACTTGAAAATACAAAGAGAAACAATCAAAGAGGTAAAGAGAATTTAAATGCTTTTGAAATAAAACTTAAAAAAAATAATATTTTATGGGGAAATATTTTCTGAAATTAATTTTCTTTCAGAAAAATTAAAACTATAGCCCTCTATAAATTTATGAGGGAGGAGCTCATCATCATCATGTTCTTCTGGAGTAAACCAGAAGAACATTCCAAGATGGGAGCCAGAGAACTGAATGTGGCTTTGGAAATTGAGGGAGTGGGAGGCTGAGCAGAGGGGAAAATCTATTTTTTTGTATGTATTTTGAATTGAGTTTTAAAAATGCAGTACATTTAATGAGAAAACACCTTTTTTTCTCTATTAGAGCTGCATTTCTCAGTCAGATTTGCCTTGTCAGTTCTCATCTATGTTCCTGTAGTCTGAATCACTGTAGTATCCTCTAGATATGATTCCTGGCAAAAGAGTTCAACAAATTATTATAATCTAGATGGATTTATAAGACATAACCCAGGTAAAACAGCTCTTTTTAGCACTCTGTTAAAGTCTCTGTAGTAAATACTACAGAATATCTCTCTTCAAGTTTCAGTTTCATGAAAGGGTCTGTGATGTAAAAACTGGCAAGACTTCAAAGCCAAAACTATGATGGAAAAATTTTGTTCTGTCAAATGTACTTCCCAGACCAAACTGCATTTCTGATTTTTCTGCTGAAGAATCACATTTGAAAACATCCATCTTACATCAGGTTAGAGTCTCTATCTACCCAAAGTCATAGGTACTGATAACTGTGCCTACATTCTCCATAGGTTTCTGTACTGTACCATATGTATGTTTGGGGTTTTTTTTAAGAAAAAGAGGTGTCCTACACAATCTAGTGTTCACAAAGCCATCTAATCTACTGAGTGTAGTATGAATAGAAACTGACATTCACTACAGCTACTTCAACAGCAAAGTATTTTAAAATCCTCCTGAAGAGGTCAGCAGTCCATGCTTTAGGAAAATCCAAGGCGTAGAAAACTAAGAAACAAGAAATTTTCTTTTAAAAGATATTTTTGGTTTTATTGTCACATTTTCAGCAGAATTCCTGCTCTTTTGTTCTTTGTTTTGAAATTTGTTTTACTTCATAATACTTGAAATTGAGAGGATAAGTGCATGCGAGAGGATGAAGACAAGATTATTTTTCATGAGAGAAAGTAAAAGTAGTAATGACCATTTTAGAAATTTGCTGAGAAATAAATTCTGCAGGTTTTTCTCAGCCTTTGGCAAAAAATCTTGACACAGAGGAAAAATTTCTAGACACAGAGGTTATGTTATGCATTCTTCTCTCTCAGTTTGAAGTAACTTGATTATTAGCTAATCCAAGGGGAAAAAAGAATATAACTGAATACCATGTTCAGGATTTATGGTTTCAGAACTCCCTTTTTCTCAGGAAAAGAGTGTAGTCAGTTCAACAAAACTGACTGTAGTTGCATATTAACTTTATATCCTCAAGTGGGAGACATATTTTTTACATTTCAAGATTGTAAAATTTTACACAAATACAGCTTTAATTATTCTAAATATTTGAGCAAGGACTAGATTGTAGTAATGTTTCTAGAAAGATGAAACAATCCAAGGAGAGTCTGAACCCGCAGTTTCTTTTTCTTTTATGACACAAATATTCTGATACTTTTGGTTTATATCAAATGGATTTTTTGTGTCTTTGACTCTGTAACTGAAGTAAGAAATCAAGAGTTTAACTTGAGTTCAAACAGAAATATAGTGCAATACAATACTGGTAAGCTTCAGACAGTAGAAAAATAATTCCTGTGTTTTTCTCTTTTCACCAATTATTTTTGATGGCAGTTTAATTGATCCTTCTCTTCAAAATAATCAAAATACCTCCTTGAAGCTAATGTAAGTTGCTAAAGCAATTATGATTAGCTACTATGAAAAAAAAAATTGATCCACGATGCAATTTCCTACAGCTGAAGATAAAGTGCTTCATTACTTCAGTTTTACCCTGTTTTCTCTATCAAGCTCCCAATAAACCCTATCTTCATTGATAAGCTAAGAATATCCTGAAACACTTTCCAGAGAAACAGGATTAGATGAATTTTCTCAACGTGTACACAGGTTTGCTATTGAATAATACAGCTGGAAAAAAAATCACTGAAAACAGTACTTTAAATGCCTCTGTATGCATCAAGCTACAGAGTTTATGAAGTATAGTAGTTGTCATGCTAAACTTTCACATAATGTCATACCTTTTTGTATTTTAGGTTGTGTGAGGCAAAATACACACATAATAAAATCTAAAATTTAGTAAGATTTAGTTTGCAATCAGGTGTCTGAATTTAACTTTCTGCCTAGGTGTCAAACCTGAGTGACACTGCTACAGTCAAATAAGTTCTAAAAATAATTCTAGTGTGTCCTAAATGATCGTCTACAAATAAAGATGAAAAATGGTGGTGCAGAAATCTCCTCTTCTGTTCCTAAAAAATCAAGTAAATGCATATTTACAAGAAAAATGCTTGTCATGAAACATCATCTATGATACATCTGTCCAATTTTACTGAGGTTATGTAATAGCCATAATCTATCAGTATAAGAAGAGCTGTGCAACAATTTACAAATTGATAATAAATCTCTGATTGTCAGCTGAAGCTGTCAATCCTGACTTCAGTATTTGGCATACATAGGTGAAGTGAGTATTGCTAAAAAATCCATCTTTAACACTTCTACATTGCATGTTTTTACCTTAACATATAAATAGTTTAGTACAACAGTGATGTAAAAAGGACAAAGTAATGACTGGTGTCTATTATAATTATCTTGAAAATACAGACTGTTAGAGTTTTAAACAACCCACTATTTACTTGATTCATTTAATAATCTGTCAAAATATTTGGCAGGAGGATAAGGGAAAGTTATTTGGTGGGAACCTAAGCTATCCTCTTGCTAATTGGTTTTCCTGATCTCCGAGACATTTATACCAGGTATAAAAGCAGCAGCATATGAAACAAAATGTATTTTTCATTTAGCTAGCACCATAATAATTTTCTTCCTTTCTTTCTTTGTTATTTTTTTCTAAATTGTTCTAAATTCACTGTACTTAGATCTGTATTAATGTTTGCTGAAGTAATGAGGTAAAATATGAAGAAATAAATATGTCTTTCAAAACAGGAAACTCTATATAAATATAAGTACTTTCCATAGGAACAGGATAAACTCATGAAACAAACAGCAAAAAATTCTGTGGAAAAGAAACATTTTGCTTGAAGAGGCTTTGAAGGCCTTTCACAGAGATCATGGCAGATAGGATGACCCTGTACTGCTGTTGTCACCAACTATTGCTGAATTCCTCATAAAAAGAAAGAAAAGCAGAGAGACTAACAGATTAGTTTTGGAACTGCTTTGACCCCGAAGTGTTGTGTGTTGGCAGTATGTTTTTTAGCAGCAATGTCTTTAGGACTGGGAAATCTTTTCTTCTGACAGGAATCTCTCACTTATTTATTTTTTTTCCCCACAGCTGAATTTTACCATCCAGTCTATAGCCAGATGTGGTACATAACACAAGTATTTTTGTAATCAAAATGCAGTAGAATAGGTGAACAGTACCACCATCTATTCATTCCCCCAGTGAAAAACTTGATTTTATGAGAGCTCTGATTTTGCCAGCCTCATAGATGTTGGAAAGCTGTACTACTGGAGCATTTCCTGGCCATAAAGTGACATGCCTGAAATACTCAGCAGACACACAGCCATTCTAAGTAAAATCTAATGGGGAATCCTCTGCTTGCACAAATAACTCAGTTCAGTACTTCCTAATGCCCAAAGTAAAGGAAGATAAAACATGTCAAACTGCACATAGCTCTACTGAGACACATTACATGATATGCTTTACCGAAAGGGTTTTTAACATTATTCATGAAAATGAAATGCATAAAGACATAACGAGGACAGTGTTACCCTATGTAATTTATGTATAATCAAACACAACACTGAGCTTGGCAAATTGCTTGTATTTTTATCCTGCTTCTAGAAAGTTTTCAGTCTAGTGAATCCCTGGACAACCACAGCTATTCAGCTAACAAACATTCTTTAAATAAGGTATTTTAAAGCTAAAATCTGAGTGAAAAAGAAGTCAATGTGAGTTGTGCAGACATTTCCTTTGAGGCTGCTATAAATCAGTTATATCTAAATCAACACCTTTAGACTTTCCAAAATAATAAGTGGGCAACATTTGACTTCAGCATTCAGAACTGAACATGATTTTGGTAGTCTTGGCGGCCAGGATGGTGTTGTCTATATAAGATAACTCGTAAACACAACTCAAATGAACCAGATTTGAGACATCATACTTGAAAACACAATTCTATAAAATTACGAAGTGTGGCATACCAAAGTTACAGAATGGATATAAATTTTTCAAACTTGCAAAGCCAAGGCTGTAACAAGTTTTCACAGGTTCTGCTACACTAAATATTTTCAGTGCAAAATGTGGAAAATGGATATTTTCTTTAAATAAAAAACCAGCTCTATAGCAGAAAATGAGTCAAGTACCACCAATATTGATATTACAGATGTGGCTCATTTTAATTTTAGTATTAACCAAACGGGGATTTTTGAAAGAATTGAAGCTAATCCACTCAGCTTTATCAGTCATGTGTGATAAACTACTTTCAGTAGCAAACTACTGATGTTTTGTGCAAAAGAGCCATCCTGGTTTTGGGCACCTGGAAGCCTACCCTGTTAGATATCTAAAAGTTGCAGACACTATTGTGTAATACACAGAGAACATAATAACACATACCCTTAATATAATGCATTAAATTGTATGAACAAGCAGAAGCAGCCTCAGAATACCAGAATGTTTTGGATTTGGTTAGCATATACTGATCAGCTTGAGAGTCTATGAGCAAAAAAGTTCTGTGTGAGAAATATGTGTGTATGATCCTTTATAGAAGAGTCATGCCCATTGGAATTTCCAATGTTGCCATGACAGCTTCTCTGTTCCCACAATTTGGTGCCTCATTCATTATTGACTTTCTAATTTCTGCAGCAATAAGTAGGCAAAGATGAGAGTGATTGTAAAAAGTAACCTCATTTACTACATAACCTTGAACACTTGCCAGAGCAGCACGTCTTCTGGGTGCAAAAGAGGTATAGTTCTGTGACTCCATTGTACTTCTTCCTAATCCAGATCTCAGGCTGAAATCAGTATTTCAAGAAAAATTCTCTATTTTTCTTGAAACCTTTGAGAAAAAAAAAGTCAGTCCAAGAAAGGAGTGAATCTGAAAGCTACTACAGGGCAGAGTCAGTGCATGTAAATACAGAAATTTAGGAAAACTAAACAAAAATATTTATTGAATATATGTAAAATGAGAGGTTTTATTAACTGCTCAAAACAGTTTTGGAGTAACACATACTGCATATGCTAGGGAATCCTAGAATGAGAATTCATGCTGCATGTCTACAAATCCTGATAATTATTTTCATTAAATCTGCTCTGTAATTGCTTGCCAGGCTTGCTGCTGATGTTAGCAAAGGAGTCCTAGGATAGAATGCAACTACTAGGCTGAAGACACAAAGCATTATTTTGCCTGCAAATATATCATATTAAAAACTAAATAATAAAATAAAAAATGAGGTTTGAATCTGAAATATCAGATTCATGGTAATTTTTGCAGGGCATTGAAAATGAGTATTGACACTGTCAAATCCATAAATACCTGGCTTAGAGACATTTGTATTCCATCTGAATAAGAAAAAACAGCATATGTTATAGGCTATTCTAACAATGTAGGTGTAGCAATGGTACACAAGACATGGAACTTTTGTGAATTTTTAAAAAATTTCATGTGAATTTGCAAGTATGACCCTGAACAGTGAGATAGGTAATAAGTTATGTTTGCTTTTGGAAAACAAAAACAAAGTTGTAGAAGATATTAACTTCTATCTTTTTCATTAATCTAACTCCAGGTTCTCTATTTCAGAAATGCATAACCATAGTTAAAAGAATTCAGCTTGCTTTTTATGATTTCCTTTTGCATGTGAAAACATCAGGACTGAGAACTGATGTGTAGTTTCATTTTATTTCTCTGTATAGACTCAAATTAAACCTTACTGCTTTGGGGGAATCAATTGTGCCCAAAGATCAATTAATAGTTTTCCTTCTTTCACCCACATCTATAACAGAGGTGACATTGTGTATCTCATTTGCATATACAGCTGAGAAAATCCAAAATAAAGTGATTAAAAGTAAATTAAGTAAACAGTCCACTCTGGACTCTTGGGTAATTAGAAAACATTGGTTTTGATAGTTATATATTATGCTTGTGCATGTGCTGAATTTAAATGTCAATTATAATTTGTTCACGATTTAAATTTTGCTTTATGCTTCTCCTATATTTATTTGAAAATATGAGAAAACATACTGTTGAGCACTAACTGCTCAACTATATTTAAGTAAAAAGCCCACAACGGATTCCCTGCTGTATATATTCATCTGATCATTGTTCTAGATGTGTCTTTTCAAACTGCTTACACGGTTAGTCTTTATAGGGGTATCACAGGACTCCACTGTTTCCACAAGCAGTATGCCAGCATGTAAACAATCAAAGAATATATCACTGGTGGTCAGATTTAAAAGAGGTTTTTCAAAATTCTTGAAGCTAGATATCACTCCTGAATCTCCTCTTCTGATTTTTCAATGTTGTCTCTCAATTTAAATCTATGACTAAGTAACTGTTTGTCACCTAGCTGTTCTAGCAAATAGGAAAAAAGCCATTAAATCTTCTGGTTTAGTTTGCAATAAATTTAAAATAAAACAAAACAAAAATCCTGAAAAGAGTTAATAAAGCTTAGTCTAGAAATGCTGATTTTTTTCTGATTGTTCTTTTCCAGAATAATTTTAGTTTGGATGACATAATAAATCTGACCTTAATGGGGATAATGTGCAATGCCTGAGCCATCATGTTCTTTCCTGAACAGCTGTGTCTACTTCTAACACTTCTTCCCCAGCACTCCTTGTCTTTCAGGAAATCATAGGACCTTTGATGTGTGAAATCTCTGATACATTTAAAGTTAGAACTGTAAAAACATTGATGCAAATCTTCTGAAGTATTCATAAACAATTTTATATAGGCTGATTCTCTGTTCTGAAAGAAGTGGGTCACTGAAACTGAACTAAAAGAGCTGAACAGGAGTTCAACTTCATGCTCTACATGGCAGCTTTTATTTAGATGTCCTTTAATGGAACTGAATTACAGCTTTCAGAAAGCTGTTGATTTTGTGGCAAAATAGATGTCTAACGTCTTTGGGATAAATCATCTGTTTTTTCTCTCCATTCATGATAGACATAGCTAAGAGGAGTAGCTCAGACTATTTCTTTAGTATCTTTGGAAAGCTAAACTTAGCCAATATGAATCCTAGTGTTTATGTCTAATATCATAGATGCAGACCTAAAATTTGTAAGTGAATACAGGTATACAATTTACCTAACCAATAAATTGTACAGTGGTTTAGTCATTACACAGTGATCAGAATGCTTTTGCTTGAGAAAAATCTTCAACATTCCTCCATTGTGCCTAAATATGAATTTTCTTAAATCAGTGTGGCGACAAGACTACTAAAGCTCATGGTTTCTTTGGTTCATTCATATTATGAACACCTATAATTAACAATGACTAGTGATCACAACTAATGAAGCACAAATCACGTCTCAGTTGAATACAGTGAAACATGCTACAGTGTATTGAGAACAAATTGAACAACTAAAACCTCAGCAGCTAATAACTTGATATTATAAAATAAAAGCCTGCAAGTGGGAAGAGAAATCAGAAGAGTGAATTCACCACTGAACTATTCACTTCAAATTTTCTGCTCAGCACTCCCTACTAATCATTTCTTGGCAACATTTTCTTGGAAGAAAACTCAATTCTTAAGCTTTTTATTCAGTATGTGTGTGCTCTCCTCTCTCCTCTTATGTTCCCAGGCAGCTCTTAGAAACCTTTGGGGAGATGCCTTTAGCAGTTTCTCCTTTGCCTGTATACAATATCAGCAGCTGAATGGGCATCACATACCTGCAAGATATGAAACAGACTGATCAATGGTCTTCTCCTATCATCTGCCTTTAGGTGCATGCAGTAAAGCCAAGAGATAAGGGACAGCATTTGCTGAGACACCAACTACAGTCCCATGCCTGTATCAAAAGCAGAAAAGACAGTGTGAACCTGGAAGAAACAGGTAAGCAGTGGTATGTCTGGGATGACCAAATATAGGGCAGTTGGAAAAATGAGGACAAATATGTGATGGAAGAAGACAGCAGCCCTGTGTTCTGTAAAGATAAAGGAGAAGAAAATGTAGGCAAAAAAAGAAAAGAATATGCAGATTGAGGAAAATTCTTGTGAAAATGCTGAGGTGAGGTTATGTCTACATTACAAATACAGCACTATTGCCAGCCCTTCATTTAGACTTTCTCAAGGGTGTGCAGCTAGAGAGTAGACAAGACAAGGATCTTCTAAAACAAGCATAACAAAATTATTGCAAGATTATCAGGATTTTTTGTTATAAAAGGAAAACAGTTAGTAGAATAATAGAAGACAAAATATGTAGATAAGATGGAATTAAAACGTGATAGCGAGTGATTAGGTAAAAGGCCTGAAGAAACCATAATGATAAAGTAAGAAATGCAAAAGCTACAGAGTTGCAAGATTAAAAATATCTGGTGACGCCAATTCTTTTTCCTCAATTCCTTAGTAGGTAGTGTGCTAATGTAACAGCTGGGAGGATTTAAGTCTAAAGCTGGAAAGTATCATCAAAGTTGGATGTGAACTCAAGGGACATATTGAAATATTTGCCTAGAGAATAGCAAAATAAAATAATAATGATGGTAAAAAGGAGATAAGAGAAATAAACCGATAGAATATGTTTCAATTTCTTCACTAAATATCTTAAGTAATTTTTGTGTATTTTTTAGATGATCTGTCTTTTCATGCATGATGTTTTTCCCACATGTAACATACACTCTGGTTAAGATGTCAAGAGATGAGTTCAAAGGTCTTTGGTAAGGATCACAAAGCCTTCCCATTCCATCATAAACTAAATAAATTATTCTTGAGGATGAACACTGCACATCCAAGGCAAACATTCATTATCTATGGGGCTCTTAAGAATGCTGACTGGTAGAACTGAATTAATTTTTCTCCTGTTGGGTAGCAAAATTGTATTCCCCTTACTCTACTCTGAAGTCTGTGTGGTGAAACTCTGAGTTTCACAGTAACATAATACATCTGATCATTCAGCTTCAATCTCACAGCCATTCAAACTTATTTCCTCAGACTGAAGAAATGATAACTTATAGTTAAATATTTTTAGGGATGAATACAGAATTTGGATTTTTAAAGCATAGTAAAAGTAGCTGGAACTTCCCTTTTCAAACTTCCTTATTGAAGTGAGACAGAGAGAGTAAGAGATGCTAAAATTCATCATGTTTTAGTCTGTTTTTTGCTTAAAATAGGAGCAATCCCCTGTAAGCTAATGCATGTGTATGGATGTCCTGAAGTTGTGTCAGAGGAAGTTTAAGTTAGATATTAGGAAGAGGTTCTTTACCCAGAGGGTGGTTGGGCACTGAAGTAGGATCCCCAGGAAAATTATCACAACACCAAGCTTGACAGACTTCAAGAAACATTTGGACAATGCTCTCAGGCACTTGGTGTGATTCTTGAGGCTGTCCTATGCAGGAGTTGGACTTGGTGATTCTTTTGGGTTACTTCCAATTCTGAATATTTTGTGATTTTGTGTAAATGCCACTTGAGAGGTTGCCCTTTGCACCTGATAAAGTAATGAAGCATTGTGTGTAACACATCCTGTATCCCCAAGTAAAGTAAACTTTGTACTTTTCCTGTCTTACTATAAACCACACTGCATTCCTGAGCAGATTGAGTGCAGCTCTTTATTACAAGGATTTTTGATTAATATCATAGCAATCAAAGATCAAGACCTAAAAATGAAAATATCTTATTGTTCTATCCCACAGGTGTTCTTTGTCCTGAAAAGAATCATAATAATTTCTGGTCTCACCTATGTAGTATAAGAACTGAAAAATCTTATATTAAAGCAACCCATATCTTGCTGTAAAGTTATCTGATTAGTGGTTTTTATCCACTGGGCATGTTACATCTGCTACAGTGAGAAAAATCCCACCACACTACATTTTAAAAAACACAAACCACTACACATAACAAAGTCCTTTTGTATGTGTGAATGTAATTGTGAATTTGGTCTCGGAAGGCGAAAGCCTGACTACTCCCCCTTTTTTTTTTTTCACATTGCAAATAAAAAAATGTGTGAATCTTTATATTCATGACAGAAAAGAAAATGTGACTCTTGGCTACCCATGCAGTCTTTCACTTGTGTCTTCTCTTCCATGTATGATAACCAATTGAATATATGTTTCATAGCATAAGGTGAGTGTTTATAGAGCTATGTTTCTTTTTGAGGCATTGGAAACCTGTGACATCTCACATTAGTAAAATATTAGAACACATTAGAACAATAACAATTATAGTAATAATAATAGAAGCAAGCTTTTCAGCCTAATGCAAGAACTTGGAAAAGAAATATCTAAAATTATTCTTTAAACTTTGAATTTGGACAAAAATAAAAGAGGCAAATAATTTGTTTGCTGCATAATTTTTAAAAATACAACAATAATAGAAAAAAAATTATGAATTAAACACCCCTCCAGAATACAAGATTAAGTGGAATTGGAAGGAAAAAGAGGAGGATAGGAGAATAAGCACTTAAACTGAAATTGTCCCTCCAGATGGCCTAATTTTAGGAAATAATTCCTAGCAAATAATGATAGGAATTGTAAGAACTCTACTAATAAATATGTCACAACAAATCTATGGAATAGTATTAATTTTGTTCTGCAAGTAATCTGACCACCCTATTTCTTAATTTTTATTGCATTTCAGCATTCGAGGAGTTAAATACCTAATTTTTGACAGAAAATAATTCTTTAGCTGTTTATTATCTCATATTATTTTACACTGCTTTCCTCTTTTCCAAAACTTTGCTTCCCAATGTTCATCATTCCATTTTACTTCTTCTGTTTCTGAGTTTAGAAATTAAGTTTTGGGGAAACATTTAGGGCAGAGAAACCTACTTTATGGTGGAAAACATTAAAAAAAACCCAACCCCAAACAACAGCAACTAGACACATACACATGCACGAAAATTGAAATCATAAAATTAATCTTTTAAAGCACTATGGCTTCACAAAAAGCAATAAAGTTTAAAGACCATATTGGTACTTTTTATATTAAATCTGGCTTAATTACAGTATCAATCAAAAATGAACAATAAATATTTCCTGCTTTATAAATCAAAAGTCAGAAAATATCACTAGCAGGAAACAGTCTCTGTAATTATAGAATGTTGCTGTATGTTTGTGGGCTTGTGAATAATATTAGACAACAATATGTGTCTTATATTACTTACATTTCCCTACCACCACAGATACTGATCTTAATGTTCTACTGGGGCATTTTCAGCAGAAGGCTGGAAATAGGTCTGTCATGAGCAAACTGAGAACATTTCTTAATTCTAAATACTGGCCTTCCTTCTGTATTGCTCTGCACTTCCATTTTTATTGGAACTCAGATGCAGATTCTTTAGAACTTTTATTAGCATACTAGCCAAAATAGTTCTATTAACTTTGGTCTCACCTTTAAGAATGTCTGCTCGTCGCTGGTTTTGCACAGCCTAATTTAAACTGAACTGGGAAAAAAAAGTGTCATATTACTTACAGGCTTTCATTATTTATGCTGAAGGTATGTCAGTTGGTCTCTGAAGTATTAATAGGCCCCTATTCTTCATATTTTTCAGATCCCCTGACAGTGTTTACAGATTAGTCCTATGTCTTACTCAGTTTCAAAGCCAATTAATTGTGGTGAACACTAAACACTGCTGTAAAGTCTTCCCCAAATCCATCAGAGTGTTACGACTAACATTCATATATTTCAACAGACTGGGGGTGGACAAGTCTTATAAAAAAAGAGCAAACAACCCACCTCAAAAGACATGCATGATTTATACGTAGGTGAATCTACTCACATTTTGGGCAACTACCCATTAACAATCCATGGAGTGCCAAGTGGCAGTGGGTAATAGCCTTTGGGTGCTGCCATCTGGAGCTCCTTCTGAGAGCTGCCATTACACACATATCCACAACCTGATGTCTTTCCTACTATGTCAGGCTGCTAGGGGAAGTAGGATGTTCAGGACTCGTGTGATGATCATGTGTAGATAGAAACAGATGGGACTCAGGAGTTAAACAGATACAATTCTTGATTAAAGAAACTAAATTTCTTCAGGTTATGGGCCTGTTCTTACAAAGCTATGTCACAGCATGCCCAGCAGCAGTGCCAGGTTACTTACTAGCCAACAAAAAATTAAGAAAACCCAAATGTTTTTATCACTGGCAGGAAAATCAGATGACATGCCAGATTTACTATTTTCAATGAAAAAAAAGCAACAATAGAGGATTTGTCTTAATTAAACCAACTGCAGCATAATTTAGAACAAACAAGCCCTAAGAAATACTGCAACTGTGAAGAATGTGCTGCTGAATAGCACTTGTTTGCAAAACCTTAATGATTGGCAGCCTGTTACACTGGAAATTCACAAAATCAATACAGATATAAACCTCCAGATCTGGCTGTCTCAAAATACTTTGATTACTCTGAAATAACAGGATTGTTTATATTATTATATGCATACCACTATCCCAAATATGCCCATGAACATGAACCTATTGATACTGAAAAGTCTCAGAATGCCAGGCAAGAAGCTATGGGGGACACAAAAATATGCATGACAAATCCAAATATAGCTCATGATGGAGGTGGAAAACTTGACAGCTATCTCATACCATTTTTAACACTGGAACCACTTGTAATTCAGAAGATATTCAAATCATAAACCTAGTGTAAACAGGTACAAGTGACAGGAAATTTGAATTCAGAGTGCTAAAATATTTCTTTTAAACTGTGTGACTATACATTAAGAAAGCAGGAGCGGTAGTGAAGAGTTATTGACAAGGGTCAAAAAAATATAACAAACATCCCAAGCCTTCTGACCATTCAGCATATATCAATTTCCAGAAAACTAGTCTGAATGGATGTTGCTTTGAAGTTACTGAACTGAAGGCAGTGGAGTGGTGTCTTCAAATGAGTTTCTGTTAATAGTGTTGACTCTTCTGTTCAATAAGAGAACAACTGAATTTTTTTTTTTTCTTTTTATGCCAAATAAGATACTCTGAATTTTGTTAGGACCAAGAAAGCAAGATTGTATCTGTTACTGATAAGTACTGGAAAAAAACAATGAATTGACATTCATTTAAATCACGTTCTTTCAGATACCATGAACTGTTTTCTAAGTAAAATCAAAAATATAAAAATATTTTGTGAGCACATCACCCCAATGTTACTAAAAACTACAATTTTAGGATTACTTAACTGTATTGGTGTATATACAAAGCACTTAAACTGGATCTAATAATAATAATAAAAATATAATATCAGCTTTTACATTTCAAGATCACTTTCTTAACCTGTCAAGAAGCTGACACAGAATACAAGCAAAACCAAATGTTTTCTGTGTCAAATGTAAAATTATTCATATGCCATTCTTTTCTTTATCACTCAAGATTCTAAATTCCTAGGACTTAAAAAATATTTTTTCAGATAATTTGAATAAGTCTGTACAATTTATATATACAAGATATGTCTTTCAAAAATAAAATTGTTTTAAAGAGTCTTCATAGCAATGTCTGCAAAAATAGACAGATTTAACATTGCATTCTATTTGTCACTATATGGTGACTTAGAGCAAATCTGGGTTGTTTAGACCCATGACACAACACTGCCACATGAGATTATTACCCAGAGATATACAGAAGTGTTTAGATAGAAACAACTGCTGAAAAAAATAACATTCTTTAAATCTATTCACACTGTAAAGTCTGAATTATGTCTGTGTCTCTATGTCTCTGTATGCTTCAGCGAAATCAACTTTTCTGCATGTTCAGCCCTATTATATTTGACTCCTTCCTTTAAAGGCAGTTTAGCCATACCTCTACTTCATATCTGCCTCATTTTCTAATATTGTGCCTCATACTTACCTCAACTATTTTTATTTTTCCATCTCAGTGCTTTTTCTTTCTAGTGAAGTCCTGTTATTTTTATACCTTTTGACAATCTTCATATCCAGCTCCCACTTTGACCCTCTTCAGTTACCCACATTCTTCCTGCTGGTTTGATTTTTCTCCCTTTTCTCCCCTGCTGGGTCATTGCTCTTTTGCCAAGCTTGATGCACTCTTTCAAAACTCTCTAGCTCACAATCTGAATTTTTCCTCTTTTGCCTGTCCTAGATCCTGAATACGTATCATTCCACCTTGACACATGAAATGTCTTAATGGATTTTGTTTTATTCCATTGTAGAGTCATAGTTTCCTGCCTTTGGAAGCTTCAGTCTCCCTACAGGTACTGACAATCCTCATACATGGAGGTATGAACATTCTGAGATCTTCCTTAAAATGTTGCCCTTTCCTCCTCTCATTACTACCTGACTTCCTCTTGCTCCAAATTCAGATGTTCTAAATTCATTCCAGACTGATACTGTTCTACTAAAATATTTTCCTTACGAAATAAGAAAACTAACTGGTATTCAGGGTAATCCTTCTTTAGCTTTTCATATCTTGAAAAAAAATACACAGAGATCTGTGCTAATAATTTATTTTTAATGACATCCCTGTACTGCCTAGAAGCAGTTTGCATACGCCATAAAAGATAGATTAATATCTTATTCTTTGAGACACTGTGCCTATTTTTGCTTCATTTATTTCAAAATGTTCAGGTAAAATACAACATGAAGGAAATTGCATTTCAGCTGAAGATATTTCTGAGACAGTTCTAAGTGCCTATGTATTTTAGACTGCAAAATACATGTTTATATACTTCATTTTCAATGTGAAGAAAAGATAAAGTGTCTTTAGAAAAACAGGGAGATATGAAATGACTGGGCAGCATACCATGCAGACTTAAATTGAATGGTTATGGTGTCATATATATCCAATAACATTTTTGTAGGGGTGAGTGGTTTCTGCATCTTTTTTCTATGCAAATTATTCATTTATTTCCATTCATTGGGCCAGCAAAAAGACTGTGTAGGAAACAGTTATTTTTTCTCCATTTGGTGCTAATATCTATCTTGAACATCCTGTGAAAACCTGCACTCCATTAGAAATTCAAATAAGAGACCATTTTAAAAAGCAAAGCTTGAGACACCGAAGATAATTTGGTATTTTCTTTTTGTATTTGTGGGGAAAAAATCACACATACACCTTTCCCCCCCCCCCCCAGTTTATTACATCAAAGACAATGAGAAATTCTGTTCTCAGGTACTTCAGTGGAAATTCATTGGAAGTAAGGGCATGCTGCTGAAGACAAGAAAATATGTTCCATGAAGCTATCAAGAAATGTATCATTATTTTCAAAAGGATTTCAATGAAGTTGTCAAGAATTTTAAAAAACAAACAGTCAAAAAAAAGAAGAATATCACAAAAATATTTGCTGCTTTTTTCTACACTGTAAGCTTCTCAGTGCAGGGAGTATAATATTCTTATTTTACTCAACAGACAAATGAAAAAAATACCAGCAAAAAATCTGTCAGAAAATGGATTGTTTTTCAAAAACTATGTATTATCATTAAAATATAACTTCCAGCTACTTTTATGTCTTTAACAGTGACTTTCAATTATCAGACAGTCAATATGAATTGGGCATTTAAAACACAGGCCATTGTAAACCAATGTATCACAAGGAAGAAACTGGTTTCCTGTTTCCCTGCTCTAAGTTCATTGTAGTACACCTAGCACCTCTACTAAGTTTTACCTACCAAAACAAATGGTATAGAAAAGAAATTACTCTGCCCATTTTTTATGAACAGAATATTTGATGAGGTTTGGAAAATACTTCCCACAAAAATACTGTTCTACAGCTATTTAGCACTCTATTAGCAAAAGAGAAATTATCTTAGAAATTTGGAGAACAGTGTATGACAATCATATTGGAAGTTATAGTACAAATTCCTTTCAAGATACATATAGTTGAGGACAAAGGAAACTTGGTCTTGAATAAATGGGAATGAATAGACATATAGTTGAGGACAAAAGAAGCTTGGTCTTGAATAAATGGGAATGAATATGCCAAACAGAAAAATCTATTTATTAATGATGTTGTTGCTTTGGATGTTGATACTTTTTTTCTGTCATTCCCTCTTTTTGTGCCAGTCTGCTATATTTCCTACCCTATTAATTGTTTTCTGTCCACATCTGCTGGTTTCTAATTCAGTCTTACCTTCTCAGAACTCAAACGTTCTTACCTTGTCATCATACTGACAATATGAAGATTTATCTCTCTTATTTAGACCTCACCATGGTAATTGCTTTAGCATCAGTTCTGGCAATACTTCTCCCATTCAACCTTTTGTCACAATAAGTCTGTGTAGCTTACAAACATTCCACTCTCCTGTTTTCTTTCCTTATGTTATACTGTTCTTTGTAATGCTGCAACTTGTCTAGTCCTTCCTGATCTCTACTCCTTCCCTTTTCTTCTAACATCTTTGTTTTCCTTGACGTCTGCTAAAGTTTAACATAACCTGAGATAACACAATTCTTTTTTTCAATTCTTCTCAGTCCCCTACCTTTTCATCCTGATACACAAACTCCTTTCTTGTTTACTTGAGGACCATAGGGTGTGAATCCATCATTTCCTTTGTGTGTCTTCAGACTGAAACAAGAACAGCAAGCATCCAGTTTTAGAAAATATAGACCAAATGTTATTCCTGAATTGCAGCATTTAGCTATCTCGGAAGCCTGACCAGTCTGATGTCACACTAAGCTTTTCAAATTGAAAACTGATCTTCTTGAGCCAGACACATCCTATCATGAATATGTTTCTAATGTTATTTTTCTCAGTCCCTTAGTCTACATATCCAAGATTTGATGGTGCTCATTCATAGCAGTTGATCTCAATATAATTAAAATTTCTATTCCTTATAAAATGTGTGAAGTGCTGGGATTTTTTTGACCCTGATATTATTCCACCCTACTCATGGAACCATGCACAAAACCCCCAAACACTAATGATAGCAATATTCCCACTTCTTTATTTGTAGAGTTTACAAGATTATCTGCAGTTGTTATTCTCTTCCTATGACATGGTAAGATACATTTCCATAACAATTCTGTGTTCACTTGTCTGCTTCATCCTCTGAAGCTCTTATATGCATCCTCAATTTACACAACACTGTCTTCTAGCAGTTTCAGGAAAAATCTCTCTCCACAAGCTCTCAAGTATGCTCTTCATTATGGTATCTTTAGAAAACCAACATGCAATTCTGAATAAATAAGTACTCAACAGGGAGAATTATTTATAATGAATAATCTCTGATCATGTGTAAATGTCAAGTTTCATAGAGACAATCCAAGTAATAACATACTTATTAATGTTCCACACCTGCCATCCTTTTATTATTCATTAGATATATTGACTTAGGCCTTGGAATTATATATTCTCTTAAGTGTTGGGGTACTATTGATTTAATCTGTAGTTTCAAGGCATTATTATAGCACTGAGACTGTTTTCATCATAGTTTTATAATCCCTTTCTGATTTTTTTCTTGGAGTAGAGGAAATGTGATTCTTTCAAAGGCATTCAAAACAAACCACCAATCCAAACCAAAGAAAAAAAGCTGAACTGAAACATTGCTGTGTTTCCCTGAAATTTAAACTTTGAATACTGAGAACAGCTCAGCACTCTATTTATCAATGGGAAATTCAGATCAGAGGATTCAGCCACCTCTAGTATAGTTCTGCATTTTCTGTAAATGCCTCAAACAACAGCTGAAGTTTATACTGAGAAACTAGCAGTTAAAAACTGATATTGCTTAGTTCAACATTTTCCAGAAATAAGCTAGAAAATATATCAGAACTGTAAAAAGCAAATGACAGTTTATGATATTCTTTATTATTTTATACTATTACTTTACCTCTTACATGAGATCTCATAAAATCAGGTTTTGAAGTACATTATTTAAATGTCAACTCTTGTTAGAAATATAATGCTAATAAAGCCTCAGGTTTTGTAAACTGTAAAATTATTAACAAATGAGAATAAACTTTTATGATCCGATAAGAAAAAGATCATAGTGTGATAAAGGTCAGTCACACTAATTTACTACTCAGAATATATTTCCATACCTGATTTTAAGTAAAGTTTCTTCATAACACATTGTTGCTTTTTATTGATTTTATAGGTTTGCATCAACCATAACTATCTGTAGAAACATGGTCATATAAAATACAAGTTCTAGTATGTAGAGCCATTATTGAAATTTGAATCTATACTACTAGAAGAAAAGTACTGTTTTCTTCACAGTGGATTAACAAGTTTTCTTGTAAGCACTGACACTGGAACATATCCAGTATCAATATTTGTAATTGTGCCAAGACTGTCACTAAGAAGATCAAATGACCAGTGAGAAGGGGCAAGAGTTAAAGCCCTTGATACTTTAAAACTCAGGTGGAAATACAAGCACCCTTTAAAGAAGTGGATGGCTCTCTATATATTAACACTAGCAAAATGTTGCTTGCTCAACAATAAATTAGTATTGATTAATGGTAGGCTACTCATTAAAGGGAGATACAACATTTGTACATATTGAATGGTAAATTTGAGTGAAGAGTTTTAAGCAAGGATCAGATGTACAGGATAACAAATTCTGGGAGGCGGAAAAAATGCAAAAGTTTTGGAAAAAGTTCTATTATATACAAGGAGAAAAGTCAGACTACAGCAAAAAATAGAAAAAGAAAGAGATACATGGATACATTCTATGAAATTGCCATGATCCATGATTCATGGCCTTGCCTTGAATTAAAAGAGCAGCAACAAATTCTTACGCAAATATTATTGCTGCTTGACTGGAGATATGATGGATAGACTTCTTTCCTTGTGAGAACATCCTATGGCAGCTGAAAGACTTCAGTTGGAGACTGACTTCTATGGATAGGGTCTACTCAGCATGCTGCATGTGGATAAGGGGCTCACTCAGTGCTATGTCTCCCAGGTTTTCCAACATCTAAAAGGGACAGAAGGCTATTTGTACTATTTTCTCCTTATGATGTTGGCTGCAATAAATAGCATTTTAAAGACATTTCAGAGTGTCATTCTTGCTGTCATCAGAAGGGACAAGCACAACAAGTAAACAGAAAATCAAGCAGAAACAAAAAGAATCAAAAAAACACTTGCCAGATCCCATCTTGGATTAAACAGATCTGGTTTGTTGGAGGGTTTTTTTGTTGTTGTCTTCTCTAATTGATGCAAATAGAAATGTGTAAATCATAACTACAGTCCTTTCAAAGGTTCTTCAACTCCTCAATGCATTCCCTAGAACATCCAGCAAAATGTCATCCCACAGATAGTATTGCATAGACAGCTTTGATAACCAGTAAAATCAGGCAGCAAGAGGAAGAGATGCCAACCCATGAATAGGAATTATGCAGCATAATCTTTGGCTGATTACAAGGTATCAAGGATCTCCCCAGAACTTCATGCTCAGCTGGGGCACTTGTCACACCTCTTTTGTGGACATCCTTACTCACAAACTTCATAAACAGTAGTCTCAAAGAGTAGAGAAGAGTAGAGTAAATGATATAACTTGTAGTGGGAGATGGATTGAAGACTTTCTAAAACCCATTTCCAGCCTCAGTATTCATTTTGTGAAGGACGCTCTGACATATCTTATTTAAAGGTAGAAAAAAAAAGCAAAAAAATACAACCAACAAAAAAACCAACAAAACCCAACCGAACAATTTTTTAATTCTGTTTCTCTACAGTGAATCTATAGTTACCTTTAATTGCATTGCCTATGAATGGAGTGTGAAAAATGTTTTCTTTAACTCTAGATTTTCTCTGATGTTTAAGTAGTTTAGAGTGACAGCTGAAAAACAAGCTGTGCTATCTTTCTGACAATGTATATTCTGAAAATTCTAGGCAATCTGAGGGGTAACTAGTAATCCAAAATAATTTTCATGTGCTCCTGGAGAGCAGCAGGGTGTTTCTCTACCAGACTGCATAAGCAACATGATCTTATAATTCTCACAACAGGGTCAGTGAGGGAAAATATCTTCTAATGGCTAACACTAACAATAAATACCTGGTAAAACATAAAGATAGGGGACAAAACATCTGAGAAGTTTCTCCTGTTGTGGCTTAGGAATTTTGATTAGGTGCTATAAATATTAATCACAAATTATATCTAAATATTTAGAATAAAAGTGTTTGAATTATTTAACCAATTCCATATGTTAAGCTGCCAGGCTTAAAAAAAAGTCAACCCCTAAACCTCAGCATTAGTATGTATAGAAAACCTGGTTTTATTTTCTTTCTTGCCCTTGGTTTATATGAGGAATTATCCTCATTTCTCTTTTGCAAAATATTCTTCCCCCTCCTATGAGAAATCTAATAGAATCAAGTTAAGAAGCTATTTTCCCTTTGGACGTTCTCAATTTGTTTTCAATGCAAGAGGAAAAGAATGGAATATTTGCCTTTTGTTGTGCATTAACAAGAATTTGCTTCTTTACATACACTGACATTGTTAACAGTTTTCCCTTTTAAGTGAAAGCTGTTTGGAGAGCACTTACACTCTGTGAACACCCCATATATGCTATGCACAAATATAAAAAGCTTTTGTGACCATGTCCTTCCCTCTTTTCTTTTTTTTGCAGTAGATCTTACTGAGAGTGTACCAAGTGGACTTACCTCTCAATTCCTTGGTTTACTATGCCTTAAAATGGTAGCATATTTCTAGATTATAAAACTGTGGGGACATGACTGTGGAAGCACAGAGTGTTTCCACTTTAAATCATTTCTGTTGTGTTTAGACTGATTTCTGCTAAAGCTTCCAGGACGATAGATTTTCTCCCATATAATTTCAATATTTTAGAAGGTGTTTTTCTGATGACTTGACTGTATCCTGAAATATTAGCCTTGATCTGTAGCTTTTCTCTTTTATGCCTTGTATATCTAATTTTATTTCCTTTGATCCTTCTTCCTTCCTCTTTGCTGATATTTTCTTTGTTCTTTTGCTCCCCCCATCCCTGTACTTTGCTCTTCTAAGACTCAGTCACCTCCATTTTCATTTAATCCCTGACTATGCTGCCACCTGTATCTTTGTTGTCATAGTTCTGATGTCTCTCTACTGGTTATCTTTTTTATCTGGCTATCTGATTTTGTTTAGCTTTAAATCTTTTAAATTCTCTCCACTGCTTGAGTCTCTTTTAATCTTCCCTTAGTAATGCTTCTTGTCATAGCTCTTGATCTTTCAGAGAGGAGTGACAAAACTGACAGGGACCATCACCTATTAAATTTAAAAACAACAATAAATAGTCACTCTTTGCTGATGAGATATGTAAAGTGTGTGACCAGAATTAAAAATCTGCAGCATACTAAAGCTCTATTTCTGCACCTGAGGTCTTCAGATGTAATGGAGGCTACTCAGAATCAGTGAGGGGTAAAGTTTTTTGACTGCATATAACCTCACTTCTGCTTGCCAATTAATCCAAGATTTCTTATGCATATTTGAGCTATTCATACATTTCTGATGGAGGAATTAATTTGAGTGCAGGGGTGCTAGCCTAGAAGATTTGGTACATTATTAATGCCTATTGCCCCATGGAAAAGACAGGCTTCAAACTGAGCTATGGCTTTCCTAAGTCACTTTTTAAATTCCCTCTTCCCTAAGTGGATGGATCAAATGTAAATGAAAATGTCATACCTGAAGAAATTGCAAAGAAACTAAACATCTATTAGAAATGATATTTCACATTTTAATGTAGATGCAAAAACAAAAACTAGGGAGAAGCATGAAAACAGACTTCTAGAAAATGTGAAATCTTACTTAGACTTCCTCAGTGTTTCTATTTTATGTACCCAGGTTAAATTTCTTCATTATGTAGAGTCATAAGAAAGTTTTACATCAGAAATTTTGTCTGCTCAATTTTTTTAATACATTTTCATATGTGTGTGTGTTTATATGTATGAAAACATATTTGTTTCCATCATCTAATTAAGATCATAAATCACATTTTAGCACATAGAAATGCTAAGAAATATATAGTCTTAATTTTGTTTAAATAGAAGTTCATCTTTAAATTTCCCTTTTAAATTCCAAAAGAGTAAGAGAGAAATTATTCAGCAGATTGATTAAGGTCAAGTTACTCTTGGCAATGTATGATTCATTTCTCATCCTTCTGTTAGACAACATCCAAACCAATCCAAAAGATTTCTGAAGTTAAAATCATGAGTGCATTTTTCAGGTTTGCAAGTTCAAGAATTTGCGAGTGTATGGAATTAATGTGCAAGCAGATGGATGGAACAAAGGTTTTAGCCTCTGTTTTCCCAAAACTAGGATTTTTTTTTAAACTGCTTTTAAGGTATATTAGATATCATTGTGAGAATATTTCTGACACTATAGTTTTTGCTGACAAAATTGTATGCCAATACTGATATTTGGTGTCCCTTCTGCTTTTTGCTACTCAGATTCTTCAGAAAACAAAATTTATAATTTGCTTTCAGGTTATATCATGTTCTCAAACATCCCAGACATAAACTCATCCCATAGAAAACCATGTGCCTATGTTCAGTCTTTTCTAAAAGGTTTATGAATCTCTGAACTCATAAAAAGGTGTAATGTTGAATAAAATTTATTCCTGCTTTTACTACAGCTGTGAGCTGCACCTATCCTTTATCTAAATTCCTCATGGACCACCATTCACAGACTGTTTCATCACTTTATGGTTCCATCCTATGTGACCAAGAAAATAAACAAGTTGTAAAAATTAAACATGCTTTCGTTCTTTCTCCCTCTTTATAATTGCTATCTGAGTAGTTCAAGAATATCTGAAAACTTTTTCAAGTGGTTTTTGCTTTTTTTATTCTTCCCAATTGGGTCTTCTTTGGTTGAAGAGAGCAGCTATCACTGTTTCTAAAATCTAAATGTGAAACCTCGAACAGATCCTTTTTTTAGTTCTGCATACTACAATCCAGCTGAGAAGTTTTTATAAATCCATCTAGTCACAGCTATCAATGATATGCTTTGATTCCTGGGACACTTCCTGCCTTCTTCCAGCCTTTCTTCACAGGGATCCTGAGCCAATCCAGGCTGTTTAATTGCTGTTTCTCTGCACACCTAAGGATAGTGCTGCAGGAAAACAGTGGGTGGACAGCTCAGCACTGACTCACAGTTTTAGTGAAGGTGATGACGTGATGGATTAAAGCATTACTGCATGTGGCACACTGAGAGACAGAACAAGAGAGATGAGGGTGAGAAAAGTCCTTATCTACTTCATTGTGTTCTGAAATCTGCCTCCTATGAAGTGTGGCTAAGTATATGATCTCAAGTAAAGTCTGTGAAAATTAAACTTGCTCTGGAATGACAACTTCTAATTCATAAGCAAGTGCAGTTTTGAGAAAACCCAAAACTCTAATTGCTTTTCTCATATTAATAAATAATCTAGTGAGTATAACTTGTCGTTCCAATAATAATACATTCTCCTTAGTTAAATATTTCAAGACATGTGGCTTACACCGAACCAAATAACTAGCTCTGTTTTCTAGACTTAAACATAGTTTTGCATCTCACTCTATTTTTACTCATGTAAGAACTGTGTCATTTGCAGTTACAATGGCACAACTGTGTTGCCAGCAACTGCATTAAAAAAGTAGTCCTAGGTAATTAAAAATGTAAATTATTAAAAAGTTAAATGAAGTTTTCTTTTCTTTTTGTTTTCTTTTCACATGTATGTTTAGTATGTGACTATTAATACTACTTTGTTGAATCCCAAAAGAAATTTGTTAAACCTAGACCTAAGAACCTGGAGCAAATGCCTGAAACTAATTTTCTTACACTCTT
>NW_008662849.1:31173-34412 GCF_000695815.1 Acanthisitta chloris
CTCTGCAGAATTTAGAAGTAATAGTCCTTGTTTGTTTTCCTTTCCCCTTATACATAGAGAGACTTTATAACTAAAAAAAATTCAAGAAAGTTCTTTAAAACAGCATATTTTCAGTTTTTCTATTGAATTTATTTTCTGTGGATATTTCCTGTTGTCCTTATTTCACTCTATGTGCAATTAATAGTAAGTGAAAATTTTTGCTTGTTGATGTGTAACTAGTGTAGGAATATCCTGTAGCAGAAAACCAAACTGAAATTACAGTCAATGATGTGGACAGGGAAAAGAGCTGAAATATCTTTAAATCTGTGTAATTACTCCAAGCAGAACCATAACATTCTAGCACCTTTATTCTCTATCAGCATGGAAAATTTCCTCCCCTTTTCACATCCCTAGCAGCCTTCACATAATTGTACTTTTCTAGTAAACTCATCCAGTATATGATATCAGCCACTTCTTTGCCAAAAGGTGATGGCTCTGAATAGAGGAGTCAAGTGAAAACAAACAGGAACAACTAATCAGTCATCCTGGGAAACAAAGTTGAGATTCATTGAATAGAAGTACAAGTCTTATTCTTGTAGATCTGTGCTTTATCCAAGGTAAAAAACATTCATTCATTACTGAAGAAATAACTATCCTTCTGAGCAGCTACTAACCTAAATGGAATGCAAGAACAAAAACCAACTTAGAAGTGTACTGCAAGCTACTTATCTATAGTATCTTTTTGAATACCAGGGTAAGATCATAGAATAGAATCATAGAATTTAGGGTTGGAATGGACCTTACAGACCATCTAGTTCCAACCCCCTGCCCTGGGCAGGCACACCTCCCCACTAGATTATGTTGCTCAAGGCTTCATCCAGCCTGGCCTTGAACACCACCAGGGTTGGGGCATCCACCATGTCCCTGGGCAACGTATTCCAATGTCTTACCACCCTTAGAATAAAAAACGTTTTTTTAATATCCAACCTAAACTTCCCCTCCTTCAGTTTGAATCCATTACCCCTTGTTCCTAACAAAGAGTCCCTCTCTGGCTCCCTTGCAGTACCTTCAGGAATTAAAAAGTTGCTCTGAGGTCTCCATGCAGTCTTTTCTTCTCCAGGCTGAACAGCTCCAACTTCCTCAGCCTGTCCTCACAGGGAAGGTTCTCCAGTCCTCTTATCAACTTTGTGGCCTCCTCTGGACTTGCTGCAACAGTTCCATGTCCTTCTTATGTAGAGGCTGCCAGAACTGCACTCAGCATTCCAGGTGGGGTCTTACAAGAGCAGAGCAGAGGGACAGAATCACCTCTTCTGACCTGCTGCCCACAGTCCTTTTGATGCAGCCCAGGATTCCATTGGCTTTCTGGGCCACTGCAATTCATGGTGAGCTTCTCATCCACTGTCACTCCCAAATCTTTCTCACTTGTAGTTTCAATTACACCTAGCCGCTGAAGGCAAAATGCTGTTCTGAGGAAGAAGATATCACATCTTCTCTCATGGCCACTATAAGGTCCTTTGGCCTTTGAAATGCCAAATTCTGCCATTAATTTCATGTTCTTAGAAAGGAAGGAGTAGGGTGAAACATGCACATATTTATGAAGCATTTGGGGACAGAAATCTTTTTGATTGCATTTTTCTGTAGTGCTCGCACAACAGGATTCTGACACTTGACTGTAGCCTGCAGATAAACCTGCTATATGAAATGACAGCAATAACCATTAGGAAAAATGGCAGCAGATACTTTGGATTTTTTCCACCCTGTACTCAGGAAAGATATCTCTCTATTCAGTCATTCATGTTGTGCACAAAAAGATTGGTGTCCATCAACATTGACTCTTAGTGATGCTGCCAGTGGAAGAGAAGGCCATGCTTTGGATATAGCAGTTGCTATTACCATCCTATTTTTTTTGCCAAACCATTTTCTCCTCTTTAAAGGTCCATTTTTCTAGGTTTTCCCTACCCCCACCCCCTGTGTAAATAGGCAGTAAGATAGCAGTTTAAACCCACTGGTCATGTACTCACTGTTTGGCCTATCTTTTTGCTACAGAATGTTTTTAAAGGCTTGCCTCCATGATGACATTAAGTAGAATGTCTAAAGCAGTTAGTTGTCTCTCTTATAGGTTTTATTGTCTAATGAGAGAGATTATACCCAGATGTCCCTTATCCTTCTCATTCATCATCCTAGGTGTGTCCTGTTGCTGAAGATAGAGATCATAATTTTTTGTCGTGGTTCAGTAAGTCCTGCCCAATAATTTTTATGGTTAAGTCTTTACTTACAAAAACCAAATTAAAACAAACCAAGCAGAAAACCACACATTTACTCCCACTCCCCCAAACCCCAGCACATCTTCAAGCCTTAGAATTAAAGTTTAGTCAAGTTATTTCTACGCATCTTCAACTGATCACTATCAAATTTCTGCTATTCAATGCCAGCAGCATATGAGGAAGGGTGTTCATAAAAATCCTGACTTACAGAGGAAGGAAAGGCAAACTGTCATTGCACTGGGCGTTGCACAAGCTGTATTTCAGCAGTGTTTTATTCATGGATGATAAGGCTTAAGCTAAAACCAAGATATGCCAACAAAGCATACAGATCACAGAATTTTAGCAAGGTGACTAATCAAATAATACCTAGAGAAAACCTGACACTGATCAGAATTGACTTTTTTTTTTAGAAATGTGAAACCTTCTTCTCACTGAGGAAGTAGAAGAAAAAATGGCTGGCACAGAAGAGAAATTGAAGAGTCGGGGCAGAGACTATGATGAAAGAAAGCTGTGAGTATATGTTGAGCAGGAAGCAAAAAGCTTTTATACATGACTAGCGTCTACACAGAATTAGCCGAGCTAACGGTCAAGTTCTATGTAAGAGATAGGTAGAAGTGAAATCAGAGGCCAAAAGTATTGCTTAGATGATCAAAAGATGTATTTTTATATAGGAAGTGATTAAAATGAGGAAAGTAGAGGTGATAATTAGAACAGGCTGTTCAGTTTTCTATTAACTTACATACCAGAACTGTCCTGATTTGCAAGTTTATGAATTTCTGGACTTTTAACCTGAATTCTTCGTAGCCAATTTGCTCACATTCCATCCAGAAGCCATTAGGGGACTCCACAGGTAGAAGTGCTTTGTACTTGTTATATGATATTGCTTTCACATGTCTGAAAAGGATCCAGCTTTTCATCATTTTTGGTTCATGACATCACCAAAGTACACATATAACAGAGATGTGCATTTATCAAAATAATGAAAGGCTGAATTCC
>NW_008662849.1:34436-35955 GCF_000695815.1 Acanthisitta chloris
TGTAACTTAAGAAGCTATGATAGGTTTCCCTGTGAAAGCAAACAAAGAATTCTTTGAAGAAACTGTTTTCACTCTGTTTTATCACAAAATCATGCAGCTCTGTATAATACTTGTATGGAGGATTTAGGGGTGGTGGTGTTGTAACAGGACTAGTCAATCTAGATTAAGACCTGGAAAGAAAGATGCATGTTCATAGTGATGCATTATGTGCTAGATATTTTAGATTAATAGTTTCAGGGCGAAAAAGAAGAAGAAAATAAACCAAATTTAAATAATTTTCCTGTAAAAATATTGCAGTCTATTTCAGCATTCATCCTTTCCTAAAGCTGTCAAAACCTTGAAGTGGCTGATTGGAGTTGTATCACTTTATTAAAAAAAAATCTAAATTTGAGGAGAAGAAAAAAACCTCAGCTGCACAAATCACCTAATAAAACCCAATCAGTATTTCTTTTTAATTTTGGCTCTTTTTGTTACCAAACAAATCAATGGTTAATACAGTCCTGAATATGTGTACTGTAAAGGAGGTGAGGAAGGAATGTTAGGTTACACCCTCCAGGTTCTCCTGTTCATTCTAGAAAGAGAGCTGCAAGTATTTCCTCAACCAGTGCCAGGGAGGTTGATAGCATAGAGTAAAATATTTGGAAGTGTGATAGTCAAGGTAGACCTTAGTGAATAAGATGGATATTATGTTTAGTAGAGCAACGCGAACTTGTATGTACTTGCATATCCATGCTTGGGTGAAATCAATAGAATAATAGTAATGTAATGATTAACCTATGGTTATGTAAGAGAAGTGTATAAAATGTATCCATCTCTGATCCATGTCGGAGTCAGATTTGGGTCTGTACCCCGACTCCCAGAGCTCTTCAATAAAAGCACCCATATAATCATTCTGTGATTATGTGTTTTCTATACTAACAAGGTCATGCCAGGTACTTCTTGACAAGAGCAGCAAATCAGATAAACACAAAAAAATGTCCAAATTATGGTAGTCAAGCACAGAACTACTTTGCAAGAACTCCTGAACCACACCTATTGCATAATTTATTTCACTTCATGCCTCCTTTTCTCCTGCTTTCCCCTCCCAGTTTTTCTCCAGTGATGAACTTTTCCCCCTCCAAAGTAAACAAACAAACACCTGGTCCTGGTCATTCTTAGCCTATTTGCCTCAGTCTTCTGTCACAATACCCCTCTTTTGGTATTTGTGATAGGGTTACCATGGTAATACTCTTCACTAGTCGATTTTTCTTATCTTCATGGTGTTTTTCACACCGTTGTCTTCTTAGTGTAACCACAAATCAGAGTTAACTAGCTTCTTAGACTTTTTTTCCTCTTTGATTTAAGGAACATCCAGTTTCTCACATTGCTGTCTGATTAGTATAACTATATGGCCAAAGTAAACAATTTATCTGCAAAGCTCAGCAGCATCAGCTTCTACTTTTAAACATATACCTTAACCCCTTGAACAGAAAAGACCATCTGTATTGGTCCTTTCCAAGGTGTGAGATTCATTACAAGT
>NW_008662850.1:0-8749 GCF_000695815.1 Acanthisitta chloris
CCATCCACGGGGCTCAGGCACGACAGGAATTAATGATCTTTTGGGTTCATTCATGAAGCAAAGAGGTAAGAAGCGCCGGGAGGAGTGGATTGAGCATCGGCGCACTCCTGGCACATCTGCTGAGCTTGCAGCCTCCACTCTGCACCGTGGCCAGGGAACAGCCTGTTCCCACCACTGGCTGCCAACCCCCCCCATCCACACCTCCCACCAGCACCCCTAAAGCTGCTGCACCCCTTCCTCTAATGAGAACACCAAGTCCTTGTCTCAACGCTCGCAAGAGCCTGGCTGCCTCCACTGCGCAGCACCAAGCACCTGCTGCCAGCCCAGAGAAAGAACACTCATGTCCTCCCACTTGAGATGCTCATCCCCCTGCCCAGGGTCCTACCTGCAGCTCCTTGTCTGAGTACTTCTGGGGGTTCTTGCTGCCTTGACTCTTCTTCCGAAGTTTCTTCAGCTCTGCCTGGCACTTGTCGAGTGAGTCCCCCTTGCTCCTCTGCTCCGTCTGGTATTTTTTCAGTGCAGCCTGGGTGTGACAGGAGAAAGCTCTGAGCCTTGTCCACAGTTCCTGCTGCCAAGGGGTGACAGAACCAAGCAGATCCCCCCAGAAAAGTGAGATCCTCATGGCCTGGAGAGCAAACTGGGCTGCAACACCCTGACACTGGGGACAGTACTGTCCTGTGCATGGTGATGTGTGACAGCTGGGGATTCATCTGTAACTGGGGGCAGGAGTTGTGGCAGGGCACAACATCCCCGAGTGGGGAGTGGGTGAGGGGGGAGACACAGGGACACCTGAGCCAAGGGTTGTGCTGCTGGACACTCGCCCATAACTCACACTCAGGTACCGCGAGTCCAGCTCCACCTTCTGCTCCAGCTGTGTCAGCAGCTCGTTGTGGAAGGACTTGAGCTGCAGGAAGAAAGAAAACAGAAGGTTCTTGGGGAGGGCTGGCAAAGCCTGCCTGGGGAGCACCAGGTGGCAATGGGGATGGCAGCACTGTACAGACAGAGCACAGGCTGATGGCAGCAAGGGACAGATACAAAGACACTCAGAGAGGACCTAGCAGGGCAGAATTGGATGCCCAACCAGAGCAGACCCTTTGCAGCTCAGCAAGCCCATGTCAGAGGGGCTGATACCACTCAGACAAGGCATGGAAAAGCATTTTGCACCAGCAGAGCTCCTGGCAGGTGGAAACCCTGGCATGCTAGGCTGGGCACTCACCATCTCCTCCAGCTGGTTCTGGATCTGCCTGTGGACCTCTGCCATCTGGAATAGCACATCTCCTGCAAAGACAAGATGCAGGGAGGAAGATTCAGGCTCTGAGCTCAGGGGGACACCCCAGGGCTGGGGCAGGCAGCATCCTGGAAGGGTTTGCAGCCAGACACAGGGGTGCTCCTGGAGTACCCCCTGAGCCCATCTTTGGGAGCTGTAATGAGTTGATGCTCATCTGAGACACTTAGACAGGTACACCTTGTGTAGCAGGAAGGGAACCAAGTAGGAGCAGCAGCAGGACCCCAGCACCCAGGGGCAGCCCTTGTCCCCCAAGCCAAGCACAGGGCAGTGGCCAGACAGATCTGGCACTCAGTGCAGGCCACAGGGCTAAGCCCTGGGTTGATATTTGCCTCAAAACCCACTGGACCTGTTTGGCCTCAGGGCTGAGCCAGGTGTGGGCAGTGAGGGCAGAGCCGGGGCTGCGGCTGCTGCCAATGCCATGGGTCAATTGGCCAAGGGGATCCCCAAGGAATCCCAGCTCTGCTCTGTCACTTCCTTTAATTTTTCTTTTCCAATGCAGGACTCCAGCCCCACACCCAGTGCTGTTCCTGGAGGAAGGGCAGTGTCCTGCCTCAGCAGAAGCCTCACTGTGGCTGGAGCCAGACACACACACAGGACCATCTTTAAGAGTGGAGCCAGCACTACTGCTCAACTAAAAGCCCTGTCTCCAGATCAGAGTGAACCTTGGGGAGAGCTCAGCTCTGTCAGCTCTTTTCAGGGCTCAGTTTGGAAGATTTTCCTTCCAGCACGGTGGGTTGCAGCATCCCAGGAGACTCCCAACCTCCACTGATCTGTTTGCAAATGGAAAGTCATGAGCTGTGTCTCTGAGCTGCTCCTGCCTCAGGACCTTGGCTTCAGCAGGTCCTGCAGCCAGTGCTGGCTGGGGGACCCTTGACACCCACCAGAGCTCTCCAAAGGGGAGCAGCATCCCACATCCCATCCCAGAAAAGCAGAGCAGAGCAGCCCCTGGGATAACTCAAAGTCCCAAAGGTACAGCCCATAAACACATACATGAGAGTTTTAAATGGCAGAACAGCAACCCCAGGGATGGAAAATGCACTGAGAAGGTTGACACCAGCCCCAGAGCCCCAGGACAACATGTGGGAGGAGGTGGTGCAATGCTCCTGAGGCTGCTCGAGGTGGAGGTGGCAGCTCCTGGCAGGAATGAATCTGGGAATCACTGAGGATCTGGGGGTGAGCAGTTGCAGCCCTAATCCCACCTGATGGTGGGTCCCACCTCCCACTGCCCCCAAAAGCAGAGAGGCAGAGCTCAGGTTTGCTTCCACACAGGGCTGCTCCCTCATGACCTGCTCCAGCAAAGAGCCATTTCCTGAAGGAAACTCCGCAGTTCTGGAATATTTAGGAGTGAAGGAACACATGGGACCTGTGCAAGGGACATCCTGGCCTCCAGGGCAGCTACATCCTCTGTGCATGGAGCCAACCTTCAGTGAGGCTGGAATGAGCCTCCCCCAGCACAGACTGTGCACCCCAGCCCAGCCCCAGCCCTAGTCTATCTCCCCACGTCCCTGGGCACACAGGCCATGCACCAGCATGGTGCCAACACCCCCAACTGAGGAACAACCTGCCCCAACGTTTCTTTGCTCTCCTGGCTGGAGCAATTTGTACTTTGCACCATACACTGTGTCTCAAACCCTTCAGCAAACATCAGAACTTGATCCCTTGGCAAGCACCAGCCCCTCTGCTGTGGGTTTTGCAGTGATAGAACCAACTGGTGCCAGGGCCACCGTCCCCCTGTGCCCCCTGAGAGAGCAGCAATGCACAGAGCATCCCACAGAGCTAGAGGTGAGCAGATGGCACAGCTGGGGCTCTGCTCCTTTGCTGGGAGGAAACCATGCACCGAGATTTCCATGGCCACCGAGCCAGACGTGACTTTTCCAAGAGCTTCTTCAGGTGCTGAGCCAAGGGGATCAGCCCTGGAATTCACACCAGGCCACCACACATGTCTGCACTGAGGAGCTCCACACAGGAGCAGGGAGGTCTGGGCAAAGGGTCACCACCACGGGACAGCCAGGAAGTCGCTCCTGCTCGGGCTGCGCCAGCTCAATGATGGGAAGTGCACGAATTCCCACTGCAAGGAGGCACTGACGTCAGGCTGAGGTGGCTTTGTCAGGAGGGTATCAATGCTCATTATTTCTGAAGCTTGCACCCCCCCCTCTCCCTCTCACTTCCCCTTTGGCTGGAGTGGAAACCCAGAGAGTGTCGGCACAGGCTCTGGGCACAGCCACTGAGTTCCCAGCTCACCCCAGAGCAGGGACCAGGGTGCTCACAAATAATATCCACATCCCCAAATCCAGCTCTGGATGCCCCTGCAGTGGGGCAAGAGGGCTCTGTCCCTCCCTGCATTCCTCACCCATGGCATTGGCCTGTTCCCAGCAGCCAGGGCGGCGCGTGGTGTCTCTCAGCACAGATACACATCTTTTGGGTCAGATTTTCTCCTCCACCATCACCCCCTCAGCTCTTAGTGAGACCTTCCAGCCCCACATCAAAGTGAGCAGTGGTGCAGAGTCTTTCCCACCAGCAGAGCATCCGTGGTGAGGGGATGCTGCCATACCCCGAGCCCCCCACGCTCAGCCCAGCAGCAGGAGCTCAAGGTGAGTCCCATGGCCTCTGGGAGCCCATGCTGGGCAGTAAGACTTGAACAAAATGCCCTAAAAATAGCAGCAGCACAGTGTGAATTGCCATATAGCACCTCTGACACCCTGATACCTCCACGCCACGAGATGTTTCACCACTGCAAAAACCTACAGACTGTGTGAGACACTGACAGTCATTTCCCCCCAAACCAACCCAGAGCCGCAGGGGAGAAGTTAAACTGTGACTAAGGGATACTATGACAGCTGGAAAGCCTAAATATTTCCAAATCTGGCTCAGAAGAGGTTCTTGGCACTGTGCTGGGGGAACCACCGTGGTGATGGGGGGATCACTGCATCAGTACCACCACACAACATTCACAGACCTCAGTGGCAGGGCTGGGACCATGGTACAGGATACACACCCTGGCACCAGCACAGCCACCCACACCATGGGCATTCTGCATCACCTGCCAGGGGTGTTTGTAAGCTAAACACCAGAACTTCCACTGTGCAGCAGGACAAGAGCTCTGGTCACAGCGTGGATGGTATCGAGCACGAGTACCATCACCTTGCTGCCAAAATGCACATCCTACATGTGGAGAACCCCCAGGTTAAGCATCTCACCTACACCCAGAGGTAAAAATAAACTCAGGGAAGGGTAAGATGGCAGAGTGAGGGTTTCACCCGCTCGCACACCTCCCCACAGGCTGCGCAGCACACGGGGAAGGAGGAGCTGTTTATGGCTGACTCACAGTATCGTTCTGGGAGAGGAACTATAGGAGCTATTGTGGGCCCTTCCCTTCCACACCCAGCCTGCACAGGCAAACAGGTTGTTCCACATCCCTGCTGGCACCACAGGAGCCAGCTGCCCCTCCAGAAGGTGAAGCAGTGGGAACTCAGTTCTCAGAGGTTTGCTCTGGAGCTGTCACAGACTAAAGGTTATTTTTTCCCCTCTCAAGCAAGATATGAGCCATTATTCATAAAAACACCAACAATGCATTAGTCAAGGAGCCAAACTGCTCTGAACCAGAACATGCCTGTGCAGGGCTGGAACAGTCCAGCCTGTTCTGCAAGGGCAGTGGGAGATGGGGGCCAGGGGACCAACATCCACCAGTCACAGCATCACCCACTACAGCATCCTGGCTGCCCCCAGTGCTGTGGTCAGGGCTTGGCCACATCCCCTAAACATGGTCCAGCAGTGACTGCTCGCTCAACACATCAGTGCTGAAGATCTGATGCAGTCAGATTTAAGGCAGATACAAGTGTAGATGTGGCACTGTGGGGGACAGTTCAGTGGTGGATTGGGGTCAATCGTTGGAGTCAATGATCTCAGAGGGGTTTTCCAACACAAATGATTGTAATGATGCTACTGCAAACTTCTGCAATTTTTTTCCTCCTCTCTCATGCCAATATATCCTGATCCAGGCTCACAGAAACAGCTCCCAAGTCCCAGGGAGAAGCACCTCGAGCCCAACACCTCACCGGACGAGGCTCTATCAGCACTGAGCTCCATCGCGACAGCTGGGGGAAGATCCATGCGTGTGCAGTGGGAAGGAGACGAGTGTGGGGAAACAATCAGCTTCTCCACGCTGACTCATCTCTTTCCTCTTCAAACGGTTTCACTTCTCCCAGCCCCAAAGGACGAGTGATGTGTTGATAACACATCAGCGACTCATCAGCATCACAATGCTCAGCGCTGCTCCAGCCTCTGCTCCAGCCCTGCTTGGCTTAAGGCATTTTGTAGTTACTTATTGAGAGATAAAGTAAAGGCAAAAGCAGAAGTTTCCCAAGGCTCGACATGTCCCCAGTAACCAAATCCCTCAGCCTGAGCAGTTGCCATTGACACTTTTACCAGGGACAGATTAGAGACTGAGGTGACCTGAGATGTTCTGTGCCCCCCACAGCCCACCTGGATGGGCACTGATCCTGTATCTGTACCAGGATGTACAGACCAGTGAGTCCCCAGTGCCCAACTGCTCTGGCAGCAGCTATACTGGTGGCACTGGATCAATCAGCACAGGAGAACACAAGCTCACATTCACCAGCCTTTCCCACACAATCTGACCTGTCCTGCAGTCCCAGACAGAAAGCAAACACCTCTAGGATCCAGAGCTGGTCCCACCAACCCAGAAAAAGCAAACACCTCCAGGATCCAGAGCTGGTCCCACCAACCCAGGGCTGCCACACACCAAGCCAAAACTCCTCTTCAAACCTTCTAAGCTGATGGATGGCAGAACAAACAGGAATGCTCCATCCCTCCTAAAAGGATGGAGAATCCCTGTGGGATGCACAGCACCAGGTGGGCATCCCTGGAAGATGTCACTCTCACCACAGAAGGTGAAACCCAAATGTTACGCACAGCTGCCACACACTGGGAACTCCAGCCAGGCCACATGCTCCTCACAGATGCTCATTTCCAACCTTCCACCACGACATACCCAGACACAGGTTGGTGAGAACGAGCTGCTGCCGTGGCCGTCTGCTCCTCCTCAGCGGGATGAAGGCAGCGGAACGGCGACAGCAGAGCCCTGTCCCTAGGCAGCAGAAGGCTCTGAGAGGTCTGTCTTGCCTTTCTGCACCCTTAGCAAACCCATTCCTGCAGCTTCCTTCCTTCCCTCCCTACACAGCTTGGAGGCAGAGTCCTGAATTTCTGGTACAATTTCTCAGGGCTTTTAACAGAATCACAGGTAGAAATGCAGGTCCAGAGCATCTTTTCTTCCACCAGCACAAAGCTGTCACCCTCAAGCTGTTAAGTGTATCCTTAAGCCCAAATTTAAAAGGATCACACAACATGATCACAGCTGCTGTCCCAGCCAGGAGCTCATCTCCATGGCACAGGGACCTCACTGCAGGGACACCCTGTCATGTATCAGTGGGAAGTATTTCCTGGAGTTTAGTGTCGTTTATGCTGGGCACTGCTCTGGCTGGTTCCAGTGGTTCCAGGACCAGCAGCTCTCTTGGTCCTAAATCCCACATGGACCACAGCCACTGCAGCTCCAGCAGTCCCTGATCCCACACAGAGCACCATGATGACCTCTGACACCTGTGGGATCTATATCTGCATCTCGGCTGCTGCAGGAAGCACCTACCCAAAACAACCACAAATCCCATTAAGAGGTTAATCCCTGTTCCCGGAGGATTCCGCACACACAAAGCCTCTGCCCTGTGCTGCTGTGAGAGCAGGGCCAGACCCTGGAACTGCAGTGAAGTGGCTGAACTCAGGGATGCCCCATCCCTGGAAGTGTTCCAGGCCAGGTTGGATGAGGCTTGGAGCAACCTGGACTAGTGGGAGGTGTCCCTGCCCATATGGCAGGGAGTGGGACTGGATGGTCAAAGGTCCTGTCAACCCAAACCATGAAGGACAAAGGTCCTGTCAACCCAAACCACGAAGGTGCCACAGGTGCTGATTTGCTTATGCAAACAGTCTCAGACAAAGCCATTATCCACCAGGGGCTCGTTACAGCTCAACAATGGTCAATTAATTACTGCATGTCCTGCCCTTCCACAGCCCTGTGCGTCACCCAGAGCAGCGTCACTCATTCAAGAGAGCTTCAAGAAACAACTGCTGAGCAAACTCTACCTCCAGCCCTGAAGGTGTTTCCTGCTGGTGCTGTTCAGCCCCAGCATCCCAGTGGAAATGCCTGTGTCTTTGTTCAGCAGAAGAAAACCCCTTCCCATGACTTTGCCACGGCCTAGTTTTCAAGAAGGACAAAAGAAATGACATTTTGAGTAGTATCCAAGGGATTTCAAGAGCTAGACAAGGGTCAGAGTCACCTGAGGACTCTGTGCATGAGACTGGAGCTCCTTGGAATGGGCTACAGACCATTCCAGGATCCATCCTGGAGGAAACCTTCACTGCTCAGACACACAATGTTCATCCTCTTCACACCACCTCCTCAGCTTCCCAAAAGGTCCCACAGCAGCCACCGAGGAGGTGAAGAACAGCTCAGTGAGCCTCTCTCAAGGGGAACTGTGGGCACAGATCTAATCCCAGTGCCAGGAACTGGGCAGCAAGGACTCGAGAACAAACTGCCGCTTCTGCTGCTCAGAGACAACTGACAGCTACACCCTGGACCTGCTCAGAGCATCACTTCAGCTAAACACATGCCAAAGCCCAGACTCTGCACACCCCAAGCCTCAGCAGTGGGTTCAGACAGGTACAGCCCTGACAGACACTTGCACCCAAAAATTCAAGCCCCAGAGCCGATTAGAGCTCGAGGGTGTTCTTATCGCCAGTTTTTCCATTCCCACACGGGATTATCCTGTCTACACACAGGTCCTGAAATCTGATGGAGAATTTGTAAAAAATGCAGAGCACTAAGCAGCTCCATGGGGAGCTTGAGCCCAAGCTCGGGGCAGCACAGGGAGCCTGAGCTTCCATGAGATAGACCTGCAGCATCACTGCCATCAGAGGAATGTGGGTTTGACATTTCCTGTCCCACAAAAGACATCAAAAAGCATCCAGGTTCAGAGGAGAAAAGGTTATGGTGGAAAAATCTCTGATTTTTTTTTCCATAGAGGCTGGAAATATGTGAGCTATGGTCCCATCTGGAGAACCCCAGGCTCCTGCCTCACATCTTGAAGCAGTTTTCCTTATAACTCATGGAGAAAAATCGTCACTCAGAGACAGAGTAGGGGGGGCACAACATTAATGGAAGCAGCAATTAAGAACATCCCCATTTGCTGCTCTGAAAGGAATTCCTCATCCCTGGAAGTGCTCAAGGCCAGGTGGGATGGGGCTTGGAGCAACCTGGGCTAGTGGAAGGTGTCCCTGCCCATGGCAGTATGTGGAACAAGATGAGCTTTAAGGTCCTTCCAACCCAAACCAGTCTGGTATTCTATGAAAGAACCCAGAGCCCTGAGCTCCTTTCCGGTACTATCGGCATTC
>NW_008662850.1:8788-12553 GCF_000695815.1 Acanthisitta chloris
TGTTCCCAGGAAAAGCTGCACCTTTGGCAAGCGCAGCCCTGATCCAGAACATTTCTCAGCCCCTGTTTACACATCTGCTGGGAGGGGGTTGTGTCCCAGCTGTTATCAGCTCCACTGAGCTGCAGCCAGAAATTTTATCTCAACTTTCTCCTGCTCGGAGCAGCTGCCACAGTAAATATCAGCAGGATCGACAGAGCACGAGGCTGAGGAGCAGCTGGAGCTGCCAGGAGCCTGCCTGGGATCTGTTCACACCAAGAGGAGAAGGAGCAGTGATTTGGAAACATCTTAACCTCTAAATACTAGAGCCACACAGGGGATAGAGGGAGTGCACTAAGGACATCAAATCACCATCCTATGGCAATGCACCAGAAGTCACCAAATGCAGGTTTTAAGTGTGAGCAAACCTGGAGCAGGATGTGGGGTCTCCAAGCTCCTGCCCTGTGATAAGGTTACCCCAAAGCTCCAGGAGGACAGAGCTGGGGTGTCTGTGAGCCCCAAAGAGGCAGAGTCAGCCCCTCGCAGGGTCTGCTCAGTCCTTGCTGCATCGCACACAAGGCTCTTTGTTTTATTTATTAAAGAGAAGCAGATTGCTCCAGGCAGCTTTAATCCACGACTCGGTTTCCATAGACACTTACTGCTTCCCCAGCACAATTCCAAGCAGCAGCGAGCTAGAGCAGCAGGGCTGGGGGGGAGCAGGGTCTGACACCGAGCACAGTGTGGCAGATCCGGAGCCCAGGGGCTGCTCCCCTGCTCCTTCAGCCTTTAGAGTCGTCTCAGCTTAACCTCTCTGTTAATTGACTGCCCCGGAGAGATGCATTAATGAGCAGTTTGCCATCACCCTGCAGAGTGCTGAGCCAGAGCTGCAGGAGGGATGGGGAGGAGGAGGAGGAGTTCACCTGGGACTGCACAGGCAACGAGACCAAAACCCATCTCGGCTCTGTGAGAGCCTTAACAAGGTTGCAGCATCCCAGGGGGAGCTGGGAGAGTCACCTTGAACCACGGAGGGAGGTGGGAGAGTCACCTCAAACCACAGGGGGAGGTGGGAGAGTCACCTCAAACCACTGGAGGAGGTAGGAGAGTCACCTCGAACCATAGGGGGAGGCAGGAAAGATATCTCAAACCAAGCTGTAAGGAGAGAGAATGCAGGAGCCATGTTCGAGCAATGGGGAGACTGGAAAAGCAGCTCCCAAAGGATTTACTGGAGAAATAAGTGGAAGAAAGGGAAAGGAGGCACCGAGCATCACAGCTCGTGACGTCTGTCGCAACTGCGATCGATTGAGCAAATACGAGTCACTGGCAGCAGGACACAGGGAGATGCAGGCAGCACAGAGCCAGGGCAGAACCCCCTCCAGGGCAGATTTCTCATGGCAAAACCCCTCCAGGGCAGAACCCCCATGGCAATTCTGCTGCATTCAGGGTATAAACCCAGCCCTGCCATGCACAGCCCAAGTGCTGGGTGATCACCAGCACCAACTTGCCCCTTCCCCAAACTTCTCCCTCTCCACACATCATCCCCTTCCCCCTGCAGAGCCCCACGATGGGCAGCACTGCCCCAGCTTCTGGGTCAGACCTGCTGCTTCTCCCTTTTGCCAAGCAAGAAAAATAGCAGCACAGAGTTGCTCTCCGCAAACACCATGAGCCAAAACCCAACACTAAGAACATCAGGGATTTTCCAAACCACATCAGCAGTAAATACAGAGCCACTTCTACTATTCAGGATCAGCTCCACACTGAGCTGGTTATCCCCATCAGCACCAAAAACCTGGTTTCATTCCTGTGCTCAGAGCCTGTTCTGGACTGTGACCACCCAAATTCTGGACGACTCAAACTGGTGACTTACCCAGTTCTTTTGATCCTTGGCTTTCACTGGCCAACTCTCCCATCTTCACCAGAGCATCGAAGTACCCTTTTGCTGCATATGTCATACCTAAAAAGTACCCAAAAATGCAGGTTATATTCTCCTCAATGGCTATTAGAACTCATGGGGCACTGAGGAGATGCAAAGAGCTTAACCCCACAAGGAGGAACTAGACAGCAAACCAAAAATGAGTGAAGGAAGTTGGGGCAGGAGATTACAGGGAGAGAAAAGCTACGTGCAGGACCTCGCTGGTTTTCATTCCAGTGTAACCATCAGGCTCTTAATGCTGCTCAGAGAAATCACTGTGGAATAATTGAATATCACAGACTTTCATTATAGTTCAGCCTTGTTTGTTGACATTCCAGCTCCACACTTGACTTTAATCAGATAAGCAGGGGGTTTCCTCTAATCATGGGAACATGTTGTACAGCCTCAGCTCAGCACCCTCCAACGCTGCAGCCTCTGCAGTGGCTCCTGAATTTGGCACTTCCTTCTGCTCCCCCCCCAGCTCAGGGATCCGAAGAAAAGGATGACCCAAGACAGGTTAAAAATTACAGGAAGATCTTGGGCTTCAAACTGTTTTTACAGCAGGGATGTGGGAAAACCATAAATCCAGGGATCACACTGGTTGTCCCCAAGTGCCACGGTTAGTGCGTGTCTGGGATAGAACAGCATGGGATAAATGGATCCACCTCCCAGGCAATCAAAAACTGTTATCAGTTTAATATTTTAGAGAACAAAAAAACCACAGTCTCCAAGTGAAACATCTTCTCCCTGTCAGACCCTGTTTCTGCTCCCTTCCCTGCTGTCAAGAGGGAATCAGCAGGGAGAAGCTCCCCCAAATCATGAACCCCCACTCTGTTAGCATCCCTAGGGATAGCTGGGAAACACTGCTGCTTGTAAGGGTGTATTGTGCCACATCCCTGGGATCAGAGTTCACAGCCCTGTGCAGTGGACCAGGATGCAGAGGCACTTCCCATGTCATGGCTGGTTGATCCATTAAAACCCAGTTCAAACCAGTGCTGAGCACTGGCAGGACACAGAGTGTGGGTACCTGAGAACAGCACGAGGGCTGTGGCTCAAAGGCTCCTGGAGCCTCATTTGACTTGTGGGAAGGAGAATGTGCTCCAGGCAGGAAGCAGGAGGCAGTGATCCTTCCCAAAGGTCAGATCACAAACACTGGTGCTTAAGAACATGAGACACCAAAAGGTTTTCCCCCTTGGCTGGAGATGATGACAACTTCTTCCCTCATGGCATCTCAGTGGGATTATTGAAAAACAAAACCCAGGAGACACGTGCAGCTCTGGAGGGAGCTGAGCCCTCCCTGGAAAAACACAGCTCTGGGTCAAGTGAATCCTTAAACCTCCTTAAAACCAGCTGAGGAAGGCACAAAGTCCATTTTGGGGTTTAATCAATTCATAGCTTCCTTTTCATTGTTTAAACCTACTCCTCCCTGATGGCTCCCAATAGGATGCAGCATTCCCAGTCAGGAATAAATACTTTTAGGCTTTTCAATGACATCACTTTAAACAGAACTTAAAATCCTAATTCTCAATGTTGTAAATAAACATTTAGAGTTGGACTGGGTGGAGATGTGTTTGTTATCCCACTGTCTCCCAACATTCCATCCCTCCAATCCTTCCCACATCCATGACCTCTAGCACATCCCAATGAGCTTTGCATTGAAGTCCAAGAACCATCTTCCCAGTTCCCTCCCTATGGGAGCAAAGAGCATCCCAAGCTGGTTTTCCAGCTTTCCCTGTTCCCCAGGCCACAGTGCCCAGCAACATTCACATCCAGTACAGCATCACTTACTTGCTAAGGCTTTTTCATAGGTCTTCCCCATAGAAATGAAATTCCTGAGGCTGGGATTGAACTGCTCCATGATTGTCTAAAGGAAGAAGAAC
>NW_008662850.1:12576-20991 GCF_000695815.1 Acanthisitta chloris
AGAAGGTAGACAGCTCCACACTCCAAAGGAGCATTGAACTCCATGATCCTAAACATAAAAACTGAGGAAAAACTCTTCCCACGACCCTGGAAGATGCCTCAGGATCCTCCCTTCATCCCACAGCTTTACTGAGGAACACCAAGCTGGGTTTGAACACCATAAGGGACAATACTGAGGTGACTCTGCAGTGCCCCAGCATGAGATGCCTCATAGCTCCACACTCCAAAGGAGCATTGAACTCCATGATCCTAAACATAAAAACTGAGGAAAAACTCTTCCCACGACCCTGGAAGATGCCTCAGGATCCTCCCTTCATCCCACAGCTTTACTGAGGAACACCAAGCTGGGTTTGAACACCATAAGGGACAATACTGAGGTGACTCTGCAGTGCCCCAGCATGAGATGCCTCATGCAGGTGCTTCCCCATGAGGTAAATGAATGCCCCAACCAGAAAATTAGCTAGGCAAAACCAACCACAATAATAACTAACCGGCTGTTTGAAGCAGCAACATCCCTCAGAGCAGCCACAGAGGTGACCTGAGCTCTGGTGGCAGCTGCTGTCCCACTGCTGGGATGGCCATGGAGAGCAGCACCAGCTCAGTTCACCACTGAAGACTGGATATCCCAAATATCCCCCCAGGAGTGAGCCAGACCAAAGCCACCACTGTCCCTGCCGAGTTGTGCCAGCCCTGGCTGAAGCCACGTGCCAGGAATCACACCCGAGTCTCACTCGGTGCCACTTTCCACCTGCCTACAAAGGCCTCATTTCTGCTGGGGGTGAACACCAGCAGTGCTGTCTGAGCTTTCCCAAGGGCCTTACTTCAGCTGGGGGAAGGAATAATCGGATCAGGGAGAAGAAGGGCTCTTTGTGTGCTTGGTGCTAAAGCCACGACCCTCCCTGCCAGGGCTGCTCACCCCAGTGCCCACAGCATGGCCAAAACCCGACACCGAGCCCAGACCAACACTGGGACAGACACAATCTCCATTCTCTCCTGTGAATCCACCCCCAGGATCAAGTCTGACTGCAGCCCTGGAGCCAATCCCAATCCTCTGCCCCACCTGGGGGACACCCTCCCAGCCCAGGGCACCACCAGAAAAGGGAGTTTAATACCTTTCCCCTCCCAGCAGGGATCCACAAGGGTTCCCCCCAGGAACTGGGGGCTCTGCACCCCCACAGGCACTGCTGGCAGTGTCCCACCCTGGGAAGGGGAGGGAAGACGCCAGGCAGACACTTAGGGCCAATAAGCTGATTAAGCATCTGTCACCTCATCCCAGGCTGGCCAAACACTATAAAGCTCATTTTCTGCCTGAGGCATTTTTATCCCCAGTTCCTGCTGCATGGCCCTTGCAGCCTGACAGTTTAATTTTCTCCTGCAGCCGCACGTGTGCAGGGCTCTGCCAGAGCCTCCTCAGCTCACCACAGCCTTTTTGGGGGTTCTGTGGGCAGGAATCATAGAATTGGAGAATTTTAGGGGCTGGGATGGAGCTTCAAGATGATCCAGATCCATCCCACTACCCTAGGCAGGGACACCTCCCACCAGAGCAGGTTGCTCAAGGCTTGATCCAACCTGGCTGTGAACACTGCCAGGGTTGGGGCAGCCACAGCCTCCCTGGGCAACCTGTTCCAAGGAAGCTGTGTGGGGCACCATCACCCAGGGACTGGCTCCCAGGAGCACAGAGCTGGTGGGAGCAGAGGGCTGAGGGTGGCTACGATGCCCCCAGAGCCAACACCCCAGCAGCTCTGGTTCCATCCCACAGCACCACACACCCTGCAAAGGGCAGAAGATGATTGCACGAGGCTAACGAGGAGCAGCCCTGCTAATTAAGGCTGCAAATCAACCACACAGAGCACCTGGAAGCTGTTTTGGGGCAGCACAGAGCAGTCTGGTGAATGTGCTCAGTTTGGAAGGAGAAAATCAACCTGTAGCAACAAGCCACGTAGCGACGTGTTCTCCTACATGTAGGAGACAATTGCATGGGGGTTAATTAACACTGACGAGGATTGCTCCATCCTGCCCACGTCATCTCTCACTTCAGTCAAAAATCTACCTGTGTTAGCCCATAAAACAGCTGGAGGTGTGGGAAACCAGCACAACAGGGATACAGACACGGGACAGGGACATGGCTATGTTCCTGCTGTGATGGCAGGGACAGGGACAATTCCCCACTGCCCATTGCAGAGTCATTGATATATTCCTGATGTGATGGCAAGCACAGGGACAATTCCCCCCTGTCCAGGGCAGGGACAGGGACACATTTCCCCCTGCCCAGGGCAGGGATGAGGGGACAGACCCATCCCTGCTGCCCATAGCATCCTCACCTCTGGGAGATCCACAGCTACAGCCTCGACCGTACTCAAGCTCAGCCTGAGCACTTTGAGACTGAATAACATTCAGGCAGCAGAAATATTGGCAGAATTTCTGTGGGAAGGTGATTTTTTTGGGCAGCACTCAAGCTTAGCCTGAGCACTTTGAGACTGAGTAACATTCAGGCAGCAGAAATATTGGCAGAATTTCTGTGGGAAGGTGATTTTTTTGGGCAGTTTGCAGGTTCGGTGCAGTGTTTGTGTGTGTACACAGGGGTATGTAAACAGTGTGATTTGCTCAGCAGTGCCTGTGTAAACACAGTCCTGAGCATGGAATTGATGAAACACACAAAGCAGCATCTGAAATTCAGCACATCTTCCCCAACCAGAGGGAATCAGAGCACAAATCAGCCCTGGCACCACTCAGGGCAGGACCTGCTCCACACTGACCCACAACAGATATTCTGAAGCAATAAATAAAGAGATAAAAGCCCCCAAAGAGTCTCATGGATCAGCTGAAGGAGGAGAGGAGGTGACTCTCTCGTGGCCAAATAAAATCCTCCAACCCTCAGGAGGAAGTTTGCTGAAAGTGAATGTTTTTAAAACATTGTCTGCAGCCTCCAACAAAAACAGCTCAGCAGGATGAGGGCGGTGAAAAGGGCTCCTCGCTCCAGAGATTAAAAATAGCCTTTTCCAAGCCTTCCAGGGTGGGAAGGGAAGGTGACTCCAGAGCCAATACACCTTCACACCCCCCTCCAGGTGAGAGACAAGGAAAATCTGGAAAATAAACAGCTTCCTGCCATGGAATGTCTCAACAGCATCACCCCAAGCACCCAGTGATGTGCTGGAGCTGCTCCTGTGCCACTGTGGGGTGATCCCCCACATCCATGGGGGGATGAGGGACTTGGGCAGGGCTGTCCCCCCTGGGTGAGGTGAATCCAGGTTTGCAGGACACCACAGCAAAGCTGATATTCAGCAACACTGTGGTAATGAAAGCAAAACTCATCCTCCCCCAAATTTCGCCCCCTCAGCAGCACCCACAAGTTGTTTGCCTTCCACAGGCTGCCTGGGCAGAGTTCAGAAAAACACAGACACAAAACCTGGCAGCCAAGGGTTGAAAGGGCTTTGCTTTGTTCCACTGCGCTGAATTCCCTGGGTAATACCCCTCAGCTCTCCGGGATTGGCACGGCTTTATTCAGCTGCCAAAAATGAAACTAATGCAAAGCACAAGGTCTCCAGGACACAGCTCTGCTCGGTCAGGGGGGGCAGAGGCGACAGAAAACAAGGTCCCTGCTCTGCCCTCCCAGCACACTCCAGCCAGGAGGCTCTGACTCCACAAGAGTCAGCCTGGAAGGGAAAGTTTAGAACCATAAAACAGAGTAAAATATCCTGAACTGGAAGGAACCCATGAGGATCATCAAAGTTCAACTCCTAAATCCTAAGCTGAAGTCCTCCCCAGGCTGGAAATGGAGCTGGCTCAGGTTTCTCCTGCACAGGAAAGTCCTGCACAACACCTGAAGGGCTTTTAATAAAATTTAAGGCTGCACAGCTCTCCCAGGTCCATTCTCATAGCCTCCCAGGCAGCTCCTAAACCCAAATACAGAGCAAAATGAAAAGCAGGTGCTGCTTGGGTCTGCCTGAGCAGGAGATGGTCAGTGGCCATGGACTATGTGACTGTGTCAGCTCAGACCGCCCTGGGTTCAGTGTCAGAATTAAAGCCAGACCTCATGTCCAGTCCCTCCACCACACTGCAAAGGGCTGGACAACCAGGAGGAGACTCTGGGATTTCACCAAGGGATGAGCACCACGAGCACTGCAGCATGTGCCATGCCCTAGGATCTGCTCCAAGCCACACTCCCAGGGGACATGTGCTCACTGGAGATGTCCCAACACCTCAGCGAACACAACTGATGGACTTTGAGCTAAAAAACAACTTCACTGCTTTCCTAATGCCATTTTGAGGTCCCTACACAGCAGTACAACACGGTATTTTGAACACATCCCTGGATGTGCTCAAAAAACATGTGCATGTGGGACCTGGGGACATGGGTCAGTGGTGGCCTCGGCAGTGCTGGGGGAACAGTGGTTGGACCTGATGATCTTAGAGAGATTTTTCCAACCAACTCCATGATTTTATGGCTCCTTGCAGGACTGACACTGCACAGTAGCACAGGCTCAGCCTGGCACCCACAGCTTTCCTGGGTGACTCACAGGTGACAGGACATTAGGTGACCATGACACGCAGGTCAAAGGGGCAGCACCATGGGGCTCTCTGCTATACCAGTCAATGCAGAAGCAGCTCAGCTCTAAGGAAGTTTTGCCTCTAAATGGGTCAGCCCTGCTCTGGGAGCACCTTCATCATTTCAGTATCAATATTTAATGCCCAGCAAAGCCCAGAGCTGCCTCCTCCATCACAGCTTGTCCTGCCTGGTGCCATCAGGGGTTTGAGGAGCCAAGTTTCTGCTGGGAAAGAGCCCAGCTGGACAGGGAAAAAACAGGGTTCTCCATCTAAAGGCATTTAGTTTCTCCTAGGTGTCATGCCAGAAGATGAGAGGACCCAAGTTTTAGGGCAAAAGCTCTGAACACCTTTGTGATCAGGGTCTGGGCTTGAAGGGAACCAGGATAAGGACCCACATGGTGCACAAAGCACCTCAGCACACTGAGAGCACCTGATCACTGCCCACCAGCAATCATCACTGCAAAGCAGAGCCATCCTCAAGCCCTTGGGGTTGGGATCTCTGCTGTGGAGCCAGGAGGGTCCTTCAGCCCCTTCCCCACAGACCTGGCACTGAGGGATTTGACTCAGCCAAAGGCTCCGTTCGGAGGAGCTCAGTGCAGGAGCTGTTTGCTCTGTGCCATGTCCTGCCCTGCAACACGAGCAGCACCTGTGAAACCTTAACCACAAGCACACTCAGGACAACAAAGCACTGGAGGCAAAGCCAGTGGCTGCCTCCATCCCAGGGAGCAGCAGTATCCATCTCCAGCAGGAGCTGCAGGCAGCATGGGAAGCAGTTCGGGGTATCTCCAGCAAGACAGGAGCTACCTGCTTTATAACACCTCATGATCTACATGTTTCACAGTCCCATATGGGATGTCCCATCGCAGCAGAGGTCAGGAATGCTCTCCCACTCCACAGGCAAAGGGGATGGAGCAGTATTCCCAGCTCAGAGTCATGCAAACGGACCAGCTGCTGAGCAAAGACCCCTACAAAGATATAACTCTGGCAAAAAGGTGTTTCCCTGCAAAACCACCACAGCCCTGGGCCCTGCTCACCACAGTGACAGCCTGGCCCCTACCTGCCACCCTCCAGCTGCTGCTGGGGAAGGAGCTCCACAGTGTTTGACCTGTTCCCCTGCGGCTCGGGCACACAGCACCCACTGCCCATGGGAACAGGGTGCTGCCACCAACCATCAGTCAGCTCGGAGCCCCCAGGGTCCAGCCAACAGATTTCCCACCTCTGGAGTGCAGCAAGCCCCGAGGCAGGGAGCAGAGGCAGCAAGGAGCACTGGCATGGAATCTGGGGTGGCACAGGCTGTCTCCTTCCTCCTCTGCCACACCACATTGTCCTTCTGCTGCCAAACACAAACCACCCACAATTTCCCCTCCTGAATCACTCGAGGAAGAATCTCTCCCGTGCCTCTGGACCTGGAGATAAGGAGGCAGAGGCTGTGATAGCAGCAGTAACATTGATTGCAGCTGATGGGAGCAACGGAGCATCAGGGATTCTGTCTGCGTTTGTGCAAGACAATTCGGCTTCGAGTTCGGGGTGTTGTTAAGCAAACACCTCTTCAAACGCAGAGCTACTAGTACACCGCTGCAAAATCATCTTCCACGAGGAAAAAAATGGCTTTAAAACGAAATGGAGGTTGGGCTGTAAACGGCAATAATCTCATCTGGCAGGAGGAGACAGATTTGTCTTCGGGGGAAGCAAGAATTGCCAGTCCCTGCTTTCTGCAAATAGACAATCCGGAGCGAGGGATGAACAGAGATGGGGAGTGGGGAATGAGGAGGGGGACAGGGAGCTGCCCTTCCCCACCTGCCAGCCCTGCCCCCCAGCCCTGGGGCTCACAGCAGAGCCCAGCCCAGCAGCTGTGCCGCTACGCCGGGTCCTGCGAGTGAATCAGCGCCAGGGAAGGTGGGATTACGTTGGCGGAAGGTGCCAGCAGCCTCCGTCTCCCTCTGTAATTACTCCCCGTGTGTAGGCAGCTGCCTGTAGTGGCAGCATCGGCTCGGGGGCGGCTGACAGCTCCTCCACCATCTCATTAGCACAGTCACTCCGAGGGTGAGCGCTGGTTCTGGAAAACGATGACAATGGGCTTCCCGAGCAGAACGCCTCGGGAAAGCCTGCGCGGGAGAGGGTGCCTGGCACGGGAAGCACAGCAGGGAGCTGCCTGCTCCTCTCCACACCTCGTGGGGAACACTCAGCCCCTGGTCCCACTGCTGCCCAAACCTCAGTGAGATGATAGCCACAGGTGGAGGCAAAGCCTGGGGCAGCCACCCACCCTGTGCCCCCACGGATCAGGATTCGGTGGCATCACCTCCCTGCTCGGGGCTGTCTCCTCCTGCCCATGGTGGTGCTCAGGCTACTGCACAGTCCAGGGAAGCACAGGGCAAAAACCACTTGGGTAATGGGGATGTGAACCACTGGGGTGGTTTGGGACTTGGAGACTCCAAAGCTTAGGGAGCTCCAAGGAGGCCAAACAATCCCTGAGCCACCAGTCCTCACACTGGGCTCAGGAGGTGGTTGAAGCCTTCAATGAAACAGGAAAACACCAGGTTCCAGCTTGCACCCCATATCACACATCTCCAGAGGCCAAGAAAAGCATCCTTGGCTTCAAAGGAGACTCCTTGTTCACCACAGGGAATGCAAATGGAGTCAGGACCATCCTCCTCCAGCTCCCAGCACTGAGACATTGATTTGGGGTGAAACCATGAGATCTCCACCAGCTCCCACATCCTCAAAAAAAACCTACACCTGGCTGCTCCCACTGAGATCCTGAGAAACTCAAGTGTTCACTAACTGATGGGAGACCTTTGGACTCCTCCCGAGTCCATCTCTGGCTCTGGGGGCCAAGACACCCTGTGGACCTTCTGCAGGCGTCGATGAAGCCGACGCTGCCGTCACTCGGGGCCGAGGGCTCTGCTCCAGCTCTGACCCACAGCTCATGCAGTGCAGGAGCCTAGAGGCACAAGAACCACCCAGCAGCACTCACCCTTCACTCCTCGTTTCTTGTGGGGATGAGCTTCGCTCAAGCACAGTTGTTGGCATGGCACAAACTGCCCCACACACTGCTCACAGGGCTGTGCCCAGGTAAATAGTGACCTGCTCCCCAAACCTGTCATTAGCCCTGTTCTTCGAGGACAACACACCTCAAACAACAACTGAGTCACCTGCTCAAGCTGTTCCCAGGCACTGTCCCCAGCCTGAGCCCCAGCAGCTGTTTGCCCAGGCGGCTCCAGTCCCAGAGCCGGGAGGGGACGGATCCCGCCCGCGCCAGGGCTGACCCCGGTACCACCCGCGCTCAGCTCTGCCCAAAAACAAGGACAACCTGCACAGCAGCGACCTGGGCACATGAGCTGCTCGTTCAGGGTGTGAGGGAGCCCCAGAGAGCTGAGCCAAGGGTCACCAGGACTCAGAGCAGCCAAAATTTTGGGTGCCACAGCTCTGTCGGAACAGCTGTCACCTCCCAGGAGCCTCAAAACAAGTTCAGAAGTTCAGCACCTCGGTGTTTTTTGTACTACATTCTTATATCGTTTTTTTTGTTCCCCTCCTCTGTGCTCCCAGGTAACTCAATCCAAGCCCTTAAATCGCAGGAAATCGTGCAAGCTTCCCAGTTTAACAAACGACATCCTGCGTTACACGTTAGGCTACAGCAGTTTTATTAGCCTCGCTCTCCAGACCCAGCAGAGCTGAAACTGCTTCCTTCGGGGGGGAAATTAAACCACATAAATTCCTGCCTTTTCTCAGGACATCGCTAGCAAAGCAGAAAGGAAAACGGAGAGATTCCCAAACTCCAAGAGGAGACGAGGAACGGCGGCGATGGCAGAGCAGCGCTGCCAGCCGCGTCCCGCACACGGGGTGATGCGGGGACAGCCCCGCGCGGCGCTCA
>NW_008662851.1:0-635 GCF_000695815.1 Acanthisitta chloris
GTCATCTTCCCGAGATGGGAGGCTGTGGGGGCTCAGTCCCCGTGGTGGGGTGACCCCACACTGCATGCGTGGCTCCAGCTGCTGCAGGTGGAGCTGCCAGGACGCTCCCCCCGGCTGAGAAATCACTTTTTTTTTTTTTTCAGTGTTTCCCACATTATGGAGATTTCTGGGCAGCTCCAGGTTCCCACGTCCCTGCTGCCAGCCCCGTGTCCCCACTGCCAGCCCCATGTCCCTGCTGCCAGTCCCCTGCCCCCCCCCCCCCCCCCAGCCCCACGTCCCTGCTGGCCCCGTGATTTTGGGGTGCTGCTGAGGCTGTGAGGCTGCAGACAAAGAGGGGTCGGGGTTTGGGCATCGCCCACCGGAACAAAGGACTGGGCGTCCCCGATTGTGCTGAGCAGAGGAAAACTGGGAGATTTGGCTCTCCCTGGGCTGGTGCCCCGAGCCAAATGAGTGTTTTGAGGGACCCCGATCACAAAGAAGCTCAGCCCCCAGTCCTGACCCCACCGTGGGTCTATCTCTTTGTGAGAAATGCCTCCTGTCTTTGTCCCACCGTGGTCCCAAGTGCTCAGCACCAGTGTGAGACCTGGTAGGACATCCCCAATGTGTCCCTAAGGCCAGGGGTTTTGAGAGTTCAC
>NW_008662851.1:648-1139 GCF_000695815.1 Acanthisitta chloris
CGGGGACCCATCTCCAGGCTAAGTAGGGTCCCCAGCTATCCCATCCCCTGGAGATGTGGGCAGAGCCTCCCTCGTGGGGCAGTGGGTGACTCAGCCCCTACGGGTGATGTGGGGTGTAGGGCAAGGGGTGCTGAGGTTCCCCTGGTGCCCCCCAGGCCCCTCCCATCTCCTTGGGTATGGAAGGCCACACGTCCCGCACCGACCGCTGCCAGGCAACTGGCGGGGTTGCTAGGAGACCAGTTGCTAGGAGACAGGCTGGGACCCCCCTTCTCATCCCCCTTCCCCAACATCCAGCCTGGGACCTGGTGGAGGGGGGGTGAGGGGAGATGAGGTCCCACCACTGCCCAGTCTTGTGATGGGAGGACACCATCCTAGGGTCCCCCAGTGCCTGACCTCACTGCACTGAGGGTGGGGGCACCATCCCAGGGCCCCCCAGTGCCTGATTGCTGGGCTAGGGTGAGGGGGGTACATGGTCCCCGGGGTGCCCCGAT
>NW_008662852.1:0-2500 GCF_000695815.1 Acanthisitta chloris
TGTCTATCAGCTCTAGAGGCCACTTGTACTGAGGACAACTTGCTCTACTATTAAAAACTGTGGCAAAGAAGGTGTTAAGTACCTCAGCCTTTTCCTCATCTTGGGTCACTGTTCCCTCCCATGTCCAACAAGGTATGGAGGTTTTCCTTGCCCTTCCTTTTGTTATTGATGTATTTATAGAAACACTTTTTGCTATCCCTGACAGAAGTGGCCAGATTTAATTCAAATCGTGCCTTTTTCTCTCTAATTTTCTTCCTACATGACCTGACTATAACCCTGAACTCTTCTTGAGAAGCCTGCCCTTTTTTCCACAGTTGGTAAGTTCTTTTTTTTTTACCATAATTTCCTGTAAAGTCTCCCTTTTCAGCCAGGCTGGCCACCTTCTCCGCCGGCTCGGCTTGTGGCACCCCAGGACAGCCTGCTCCTGCACGGTCAATACTTCCTTCTTGAAGCATGAACATCCCTCCTGAACCCTTTTGTTTCCAAGGGCTGTTTCCCAGGGTACACTTCGAACCAAACTTTTGAGCAGGCCAAAGCCTGCTCTTTGGAAGTCCAGGGTAGAATTTTTATTGATGGGCCTTCTTGCATCCCTGAGTATTGAAAACTCTCTAATTTCAATACTGCTGTCTAATTTCAACACTGCTGTGCCCCAAACAGCCTCCAACCACCACACCCCCCCCTCCAGTCCTTCTCTGTTTGCAAACAGCAGGTCTAGAAGGGCCCCATCCCTGGTAGGCTCATCTACCAGCTGGAGTAGTGTGTGTGTTCATTAGATTTCTTGTTCCAGCACCAATCCATGCCCTATCCAGATTGCATGAAGAACAGTTATAAATAGCTATTGAAGAGACTGTCCCTGCCCCCAGTTGCTTACATTCTAGGCAGCAACTGGCAGCCACAGCCAGACAAGCTCAGGAAGCTGGTTTACATGATGATTATGAAGGCTAAATGGTTGATATATTTTCTAGATGATTTGCTGTTTCCTTGTAAATGTATTTAATGCATATTTCTCTCACCACTTCCCATGGAATTATAATGTCCCTTCAAAGCCTTGGTCCAAATAATTCTCTACAATCTGTAGTTAATAAAATTAAAGGTTACAAAGCTATCTTAAGAACGGAACACTTTTGCTTAACAGTCAAAGCACTGCAATTCTAGTAAGCAACCCAAAACTTTGATATTTAAAATGTATATAATGATTTCCAGCATCAGCTTCTGGCAATATTACCCAGTTATCCACAAGCACATTTCTGCATATATATTCCTGAGAAACACCTACACTATTTCCTAAATCAAACCTGCATACGACATGCAGGAACTCTTAGAACAGTGAACTACTCGGCATTGGTGACTCCTAAGTATGACTGTTGGCTGTCTCTGAATAAAAGGTCATTTCAGTGTAATAAGCAAGAGTTTTTATAAGGTTTTCCTATGTTTAAGGAGAAAAGTGGCAATAGTGATATTGTAACTAGCTTTAGTCATTCGATAAAGATTTCTGTGGACATCATCTTCACTACTAGATATGGTTTGCAAGACAGTGATTTACATTCCATGGCTAAAATTATGTGTTCTTCCCTGGTTTTCATTCATTTTTCAGCTTGAATTTGCTATTTTGAAAGCATAAAGTCATTGGAGTCTTCTGACAAAGGAATGTAATTTTCTCCATAATTATTCCCTTTAATTTTTCCTGTATTCTTTTAAAGACTAAGAATTTCTTCTTCCTGCCAAGCTGCCCAAATGACAAGACAGAGTCAGGAGATACATTAATGCAAACAGAAACACACAGAAGTTTCCAAGCTCAAGAGTTCTTTTCATTACTATAGCAGTTAGGGATGCTAATAAAACAGCAGGATCACAGGTGCTATAGAGATGCGGGGTAAATCCTGGTGTCTGTTTCAGGGCTGCCAAGAAAAGGAAAGGCAGACAACAGCTGATAGATACACACAGAGGGCAGGAAGGACAGAAAGGGACAAGAGCATGAGAAACCTGGCCAGCATAAGAGGCAGCAGATTCAGTGTATTTTGGGTTGGCCTTTCACAAGCATTTTGTTCATCACAACCTTCAGGAGAGTTTTAGGAATGACATTTAAAGAAAGACAATGAAGGCACAGAGCATCTTTAGAGCTCTGTTCCGGTTTGGGCTGAAGTGGAGTTGACTTTCTTCACAGTGGCTAGTATGGGGCTATGTTTGATATTTGTGCAGATCACAGGGTTGATGATGCAGAGATGTTTTTGTTATTGCTGAGAGGTGCTTGTGCAGAGGCAAGGACTTTATTGTTTTCCGTATTGCCATGCTGGCAAGGAAGCTGGGGGTGCATGGGAGACTGGGAGGAGACAAAGTCAGGACAGGTGACCCAAACTGACCAAAGGGATATTCCATACCATATGACATCATGCTCAGCATATAAGGTGGGAGGAAGAAGGAGAAAGGGGGGACATCTGGAGTGATGGTATTTGTCTTCCCAAGAACTGTTACGTGTGATGGGACTCTGCTCTCCTGGAGA
>NW_008662853.1:0-7287 GCF_000695815.1 Acanthisitta chloris
TTTTCCCTCCCGAACCAGACATCCTACCATCTATATCAAACACGCACAGACAGAGAGATTTTCCCTTGTGTGTTCCGAAGCTAGACGTTTTTTATGTATCGGAGAATAACAGGACCTAGACCGTGCTACTGTTTAAATAACACAGTTAGAATGTGAATGGTCTAACACGAGATGCAGACGAATCTGGTTTTCTATAGAGGCTTAAAGCTTGAGCTAGCGATTTTTAAACATCGGTGCATTATCTTCTGCTAACATCCGTGCCTAGTTGCTGTGATCAGTTAAGTAGTATAGTAAGGGCACAGATGTGTAGAAATGATATCCTATTTTATAAATTCAGATGTGTGTAAATAACAGTTATTGTGTAAACTGTAGATAACAACTGAGCAAACCCTGAACTGGAGCTATTTATGTTTACTACTAATACCAACTATGACCCTCAAGTTTATTCACACAAAAACTAGGAAACATACAAAGGAACAGAAATCATTATGAAAGACATTTCTTGTTAAGAGAAGGTTGGGTGCAGCAGTCTCGTGGAGAGGTGAGATGATGACTTATGTATCACTTCGTCAAGGAAAATCAATTACCACGCGTCGGAGGAGGGCCTGGCAGTCCTTCCACGCTCCCCGCAATGCTCATGGGGATGATGGGTGCAGAATTAATACTGTAGGCAAGGGTTTTCTGATGGCTTGGAATTTCTGGTCAACTAAATCAGGGAGCACCTATGGATTATGGGACTGCAGGGTGGTTTTTTTCCAGTACTGATCAAGATGATATTTGAGTATTTCTCATGATTTTTAAAAACCATCTTTTTGTTGCTTGTCTAAGTGTTGACAAGAATATGGATGAGATACTTGGGGGTGCACTGGTCTTTATGGAAAAGATACAATGTAGTGATGTCAAAGACTGCAAAGGAATATGTAACTTTTGGGACTGTCTAATTTACCATTGCTCTGGGTATATTTGCCAGTGGTAGTTGGAAGAAAATTTAGAAAATTTTTTTGCTATTTTCAGGGTTTATTACAGTGGAAACGACAAATATAAAGACATAGCCAAGAGCTTCCTGTTCTGAGTCATTTTTATGACACGGCAAACCAAAAATGTATGATTTTTGAAATGGAGAGTCTGAATATACAAGAAGTATAGGGATTCTCTGTGTAAAGGAAAAGGCAAAGTAAAGGTGCTTGTTTTTTTCCTGGCATCTTTCATGGTGTGTATTTCTGGTCTTACATTGCAGAGTCTGTTGAATGGATTAATGTGTTACAAACCCGATGACCCAATTGAATATTTGGAAAGCTGTTTGCAGAAAGTGAAAGAGCTTGGAGGGCCAGAAAAAGTGAAATGGGACACTTTTGTCAGCCCAGAAAAGAAGACCCTGCCTCCACTCAATGGAGGACAATCCAGGAGGTCTTTTTTCAGGAATGGTAATGTATTAAATATAAAATGAATCTATTTCTTGTACTGTGTGTGCTCTTACATCCACTCCTGAATTATTTTATACATACTTCTGTAGCAGATCATGCCTTATTCTGGTTTTCTGTAGGCAAAGAATTCCAGAATTCTGTTTCCTTACATTTTGGCATTTGTTTGGCATTTTCTCCCCCCGTAACGGATGCTAGGCAGGAGAGGAAATTGTGATCACTTTGCAGCCAAATGATGGATGTTTGCTGTGTAAATGTTTAAGGCATTAGTGGAGAGATTTCTTGTATCCTACCTAAAACATCGACGAAGACGGGCAGAGTTGACTCAGTGCACTTGGCTTATGTTTTGAGTCGGTTCTTATGGATGACGTACAAACCAACTTCCGTGTGGTAACACTAACATGGTTTTTCTAGTTTATATTGGAGCTATATGCTAATTTACTAAATACAGCGTAAATTATAAACTCTTAGAAAAAGGTGCATTTCATAAAATCTGAGCAGATGTCATACCAACACCTGTAATTATTTCATTTGTAATGTTAACAAAGTGTAATTAGCTCATCTTTCAGTTGCCATAGCTATTCTTCCTTGCCATCCAGCATTTCATTAAACCAATTAGCAAGAATACTGTCTCTGTCACTGTGTACAACATGTATCACCAAAAGAGTCCTGCTTAATAGCACAGGTTATCTGCATGATACAAAGCTGTGCTCCTCACAGGGCACTGCCAAACTCTTGGTGCTAAGGGCAGATGTTCACAGAAAAGCCGATGTGCTTGTCAAGAAACACCACAGAAAACTGACTCAGAGTGGTTGCAGTTTACTACATCAGCTAAATAGAGGCAAGGAATATTTAATATAGTAACAGCAAACACAGTGTAAAATTAGGAGACACTTATGTAGTATACTTATTTAAATCTTTGTATACAACAGATTTTGAGATTTCTGTGTATTTTCACAATTCCCAGTTTATCTTACTGTTTTGCAGTGATGCCTGATAATTCTAACTTCCCGTACCGGCGGTATGACCGACTCCCTCCAATCCAACAGTTTTCCATAGAAAGCGACACTGACCTCTCTGAAACCGCTGAGCTAATTGAGGAGTATGATGTATTTGACCCTGCAAGACCTCGACCAAAAATTATCCTGGTCATAGGTACGAAAGCAGTCATTTGGACAAGATTTTCTCTCTGTTACTTTGGCTTTTGATTTGTACTGCAAATACACTGAATGCCTGTATGAATTTCAATACAATTTTTTCCATCTGCTCTAGCAAGTGGTGAAGCCCAATTAAGAGTGTGAAACTGTTAGTGCTGAGGATAGAGCATCCCAACTGTAAGCATTTTGGTGGTTACACAGTGAGCACCTGCAGTTGTGTTCTGCAGACTGGATGCCTGTTAGCAGCTGGAGATCTCATGGCTTGCTTATGGAGCACATCTGCCAGTTTGATTTAATCTAAGTCAAACCTAGGACATGCATTTCAAGACAGCAACACCATGTGAACCAAAGCACTCTTCCAAAGCATGCTCCAGATTGAACTAAAACACTGTCATTGATATACTCAAAGCTGATCACAAAAAAGGATATTTAAAGACATTGGATAAGCCAGCTCAGAAAGGTGATAGGGAACTGTGGTCCTCTATATAGAGAACCTGTACAGTGATGGGTGTGTCCAGCTGAGCATATGCGGTGACTAGTCCATGGCATCAATAAATTAATCCCTAGATCTATTTGGCGAATGAATCCTGTGCCAACTTCACGGAGAGTGAGTGCTCAGTTAGCATTAGTTAATTGTGCTCTCTCCCCAGGTTCTGTCTTGTGAGCTGTTTAGTGTCCTTTCTAAGCAACTTGTACTTTCCAGCCTGAGACAGCCATAGGTTATTAAAAAAAAGCTGCAGCTGAAGTCTAAATCATTGGTTTATTTTGTTTCTGAATTTAAGTTCTTTGAATTAGTTTCCTGGTCATCTGGGATAACTGTCTTTACAAATTTTACTGACAGGGCCAATTCTCTGATTCTCTGGACAGTTTAAATAGTTACGGCACAGGTGCCAGGTAATGGAGAATCACATTTTTAGTCCATAAAGCTTTATTCATATTAAAAAGAGATATTGCTTCCATAACAGAGAATAGTATGTACTATAGTAAAGGAGAACAGAAATATCTGCTCTGTACTACAGTAGTGGGATTTCTAAGAGCAGCATGTCCTCTAGGCTCTGCATCCTGCAGTTCTCAGAAACGATATATTGGAATATACTGAAAGCAGAAAACAAGGCATTTTTCTAGATACTTGTGGTATGCCAAAGGAATTACTTAGGCATTTAAATTTTCTTAATCTTTCATTTCAGAAATGCAGATCTCAACGTGCAAATCTCTCCATGCACCACTAAACTATAAAGACTGCAGTTAGATGGAGATAACACCTTTCTTTCATCTTAATTAATTAGCTAGCCTTCCTTTTCATAAAGGAGAATAACTGCCTCATTTTCAGTGACCACAGAAGGCTCTTAATGCATTGAAATCCATGTAGCTCAATTTCAGTAGAGTGATGAATGAAGGTTTGATTTAGGTGAGATAAAGAGAGATTGACTTTCACCTCTGGAACTGAGTGCAGGGGTATTTGAAGTGAAATCCTTGAACAGCAGCATGTAGTGAGCAGACCATGGATTTTACAGAGCTTTTCTTTTCTCCCATTTATATAGGGAACATTGTAAACATTCCACAAAGGCTATTTCAGGTTTGTATTCCCACTGAGTTTCTCTGAATCTATTACAGTGTGATCTGATAGAAACACAGTACTATATGTAGCTTAGCTGCAATTGTCCATTTTTGTACAGTTTCGAGAAAATGTCTCTCAAATTCAACTTTCTATTGAGAAAGCACATAAAACACACACTGGAAAGGATAAAAGAATAATTTATACACTGAATAAAGGCGAAAAAAATGAAAAAAGTGTACTATTAATTTCAAGAGACAAGTATTGCACACAAAAAAAATGTGTTGTCTATTTTCCAGTTTGCATAAAACGCCAACAAAAATTCAGTTAAGCAAGGTATTTATGTCTGATGAGTGATAACTAATCACCCTGCCTTCCTCAGGTGGTACTGGTCCTTTCACTGTTAGGGACTGAAATGCAATTAAAGACCTGTCTTCGGCTTCACGTATTAGCTGAACTTTTCTTTATTAATGCATTACCCCAAGATCATTTTAATGCTTCCATAAAGGTTTTTACAGCTTCTTTGCTTTATGAAATCTATCATCCCCGTAATGAACCAGGCAGCTCCAAGGCAAAAGAGAAGTCACCTATAAAGTTGAGGGTTTTGTTCTTTTTCTGGGTTCGCAGGAAAGACCTCTGGTGAAAGGTAAAGCTGCAAAGCTGCAAAGTGATTATATGGCTGGATTTTAGAAAAAGCAGATGGAACCAGCTCGCATGGCACACATCTGAATCACCGGAAAAATTATGTTTCTAAGGCATCATAACACTAGGAAACTAGATTGCATTTTAAAATGTGCTTTAACAAACCCATTTTTACTATTGATACAGCCTGAATTCACAGATCTTAAAATATTAATTGCCTGGTGTCATTAGCACCACAGTTCAGTATGGTTTTCAGCTGCACTTTCTTAAAAATATTAATTCACATTAACAGAATACCCTTTTCATTTGTGATCAGAGTTTAAAGGCTAGATCAAAGGTACTGCTGTCAGCAGGCAGCAGCCGGCTGATCCATTAAATCCAGTCCACAGATAGATTTTAAAGTCAAATGTATTTTCAGAAATCTTATTATCGGATTAATTGATTCTGAATTTACAACAATATAAGCAAAATTGAAGTGTTTTAACTTCCATTGACAAAACCGGATCAAAACAGCTGCTTTAGTAAAACTTTCTGGGCATACAAATCTTCACTCAAAACCTGTTAGCAAACATAATTTTAGATGCAACAAGTGTTCGCTAGTCTAGACATCTAGAAATATGTAAAATAATCATGCTTTTCTTGAATAATGTATAATCTTGGAATAAGTGAAAAGAACCAAAACCAAAAGTGATTTGATTTTCCTTTCTTCTGAACAGTTTCTCAGTGTGATTTATCAAAGAGTCAGGAATGGATACATAGTTCAATAAATTACAATGATCTGCTGTGGGAAGTAATTTTGTCCTAACACTTTTCCCTTATTTTATTACCTAAGTGTTTTCCCTCAGATTGCAAATGGATAATCCCAGTTCACTATAAAGGGATGTGTTTGGATTGAGAAAAACAAAATGTGTGAGAAGTTTATGAACATCAAAGCAAATACTTTATTAGTTGTTTTCTGCTTGCAATTCAAATTGAATGAGCAGAAGTGTCGAACTACACTTTCTTTTCTACTTCTCTTTAATGGCCAAGCAAAATTCTCCCTAACAGGAGTATGAAGTCTACCTACTTGTTTCAAACAGGTTTTTTCAGGTATTCTATGCATTTACATACTAATGTTTTTTCAAGTATCAGTTTTGTTTTTCTGGCACCTTTTGTAGCTCTGCTGGAACACGGATATGATTTTCCTTGTTGTCAGTTTTTCTGTTTCTAATTTTCTGCACATCACCTATATATGTTTTGCATTTTTATTGTTGCTGAGGTACAAAACTGTCTGTTTCAAACTTGTAAGGTTTGGTGAAATGCATTTGTTGTGGGCAAGGCTGAGAGTGGCATCAAAGGGAGCAGGGAGAACCAGAGCAGAAGTGCTTCATAGCCACTTCAGTGGAGGAGATGATCCCCAGTGTATCAGCTGCTTGGTGTCTACAAAAGAGAAACATTCTTTTTTCTAGCAAAGAGGAAACTGTCTATGAAAGAAGGAGTTCAGACTGAAAAAACTGAGCCCATCTAGATCACATAGAACTACTGAAATGGAAGAATAGCTGTAGAACCTAACACAGTCTGCTGAAAGAAGTAAGAAACATATGTCTTTTTAGGAGAGAAACAGCAAGTGAACTAAATAAGGGGAGAACACTTTTTGATTGTAACTTTACCGTACAGAGATAAGATATGGGTTTTCTTTCATTTCTTTGCTTGTGTGTTTTGTGAACATCTGTAGCTGTGTTGACTAGTTGGATGTTAGCAATAAATGCTTGTAGAAGCATTATTTTAACTAACTGGATATTGATAAAACTGTTTTCCCCGGAGGATATAACTAAACTGTGGGTAGGGTATGGGAACACGTTAACAATACACACATTTCTCTGTGCACTCTCTTCAATTGCATCCTGATCTGAGTTACAAGGGGCAGATGGAGCACTGGCATAGCAGCATCAAGAGCACAGAATGCTGCTGGTGACTGCTGCTGACACTGAGCTCTCTGGCAGTAATATTGGGGCACAGGTTTGAACCTGGTGACACAGAGAGTGTTGTAAGCATACACGTAGAAATATTGTAAAGCTTATCGTGCAGCCAAAACTCTATGAAGTATATAAATGCCTAAAAGCTATTTATGAGAATAATACGGATAGTAAAACATGGTTACTAACAAGAAGCTCAGTGTATTCATACTTACTCTCATTGTGTTGCTGTATTTTTTACAGTTCATAGAAATCATATGTTTTTTAATAAATCTTAACTCTTTGTCTGTTGAAATAAAATTCAGTGCTCTCATGGCATACCGCAAACTATAGCTACTTAGAGTTGGGAACTTATCAAATCATTTGGCTTGGGTTTGCTTTGTTATACTGTTCAGTGTCATATACTCTTCTATATATAAACATTTATTTTTATCAAAACAATTCCCTGTTTTTACATAGTGGATTCCAGATTCTCAGTTCATCACATCATAGTGTGTCCTTTTACTTCAGGCATAATCTGATTATTTTACATGCATTCTTGCTTCAGTTGTCCTGCT
>NW_008662853.1:7329-14126 GCF_000695815.1 Acanthisitta chloris
TCTCTGTTGGTACCCGTTTGGCCTGTGCTATATATATTGAAGGGTCTCTTTATTCTTCAAGTTGTGCAGCAAGATTAACCTAACAAATTGCTTCTCTGTCAGATACTTCAAGCATCAGTACCAGAAGTATGCACGGTTCAATAAAAGTCCTTGTACCAAGTCACTATGGAAACATCTCAGCTGATTATTTAATATTTTTCTGTATTTTGGTACCCGTTTGGCCTGTGCTATATATATTGAAGGGTCTCTTTATTCTTCAAGTTGTGCAGCAAGATTAACCTAACAAATTGCTTCTCTGTCAGATACTTCAAGCATCAGTACCAGAAGTATGCACGGTTCAATAAAAGTCCTTGTACCAAGTCACTATGGAAACATCTCAGCTGATTATTTAATATTTTTCTGTATTTTAAAATTAGAAAACCTCAGAAACTCATGCAAGCATGTTTAGGAGCAGATTTTATTAGTTCCTTTTCATGACTGGTCCATTGATTTAATTGGCTCATTTAACCAAGTATGATTCTTTCTGACATAAATACGCTTCGGACTATCTGGCTCTATCTTTGCATTCATAGACTTCAAGAAAGAAACAGTTCATTTGTTTGTTCCTCTACTACAGATAAGAAAACCTCCATTCCAGGAACAGCTTTAGGATGAGGTCAAGCCTAAGAGAGTGTATTTATTTTCATTTTGCAAGTAGATTTCTGTTCTTTTTTTGAAATTTCATTTTATAAACTGTTACCATTATGATCAGGTAGCTGAGAAACATTTCTCATGGTTGGTTACAGGTCATGCACCTGCAGGATTTACCCTAATAACCTCTGAAAGATTGGTGCCAATAGCAAAACTTTCACACATGATTGGGTACTTCAGATGAAATGTTAATTTAATGTTTTGCTTATGATTGACAATAGGTGGCCCAGGAAGTGGTAAAGGAACACAGAGTTTGAAAATAGCAGAACGTTACGGATTTAACTACATATCAGTTGGCGAATTGTTAAGGAAGAGGATTCACAACACAAGCAGCAATAGAAAATGGAGCCTAATAGCCAAAATAATTACTACTGGAGAACTGGCCCCTCAGGTACAACATATCCTGTGTTAATGTTTGCTTTTGAGGATTTGTACATACTGTATTGCTGTGCGCCATCCAGAAAACTTCCTTTACGATATTAAATAAATAACTTCTTTTCTTTGTGAAAGGAAACAACCATAACTGAGATAAAGCAGAGACTAATGCAGATCCCTGATGAAGAAGGTATAGTGATTGATGGATTTCCCAGAGATGTTGCCCAGGCAATCTCCTTTGAGGACCAAGTAAGAGATTGTTTTTATTCTTAAAATAACTTACATATCTCTACAACAGTTAAGCTTGTTGAAATCATCAGTCAGATTCTAAGAAAGAGCATTTATCTTTAAATCTTTGGGAGTACACAGTTACAGGTTGACAAAAGGTTATTCTTTTGGCTTATGTTATAAATACATCCTGTCTGAAGACAGACTAGTTTGTAAAAACACAATGGGGTAATATAACCAATAAACCAAATCTCTTGTCTCAGTAATGAAAACCTTCTGCGCATGAAGACGAAAACACGAATTAATATTTTTGGTATCTTTGTGATTTATACGGGGGAAATATTGTATTTCCATATCTATTTGTTCTACTTAATCTACATTAAGAGAAACATACTGAAAGTATTGCATATCTTCATGATGCTTTTAATCTCAAGTTTATTACAGTGCATTGAAAAGACGAATAAAATAAGGGTCAAAACTGGCGATGTTTTGCAAGTTGTTGTAAACCTGAAATTATGCTCTGTTTTTAGAAAATTAGATCATTTTGGTTATTCTAAACTACAATTCTAAGATTTAATCAGCCAGAAATGTATTCCTGGGTTCTATTCACATGTTGTTTTCATGTGTGTATTTTAAACTAATCTAAAAATACTAAAATTCAGTGGAAAAACAAACAGTTTATGTAATTTACTGATCAAGTGCTGCTAACATAGCAGTTATGGTCACAAGTAAAGGTTGCAGTTTCAGAGCTGAATTCTTAGAGTGCCTTCATGCAAGAGCATTTCAAAGTCCTTCCCAATTGCTGGTGTACTACCATTTCTGTACCTCGAATTCTAAGTGGCATTGCCAAGGCAGAAGTAACAGAGCAAAGCAGCTAATGAGGCATTTCATTAGTGTGCTTTTATAAGGTATTATTCTGGGCAAAATTTAGAAGACTGAATTGAGGAAATGAAAGGAAGCAGACAGAATAGTTACTACAGGAAATAGCAATGGCTGCCAGATAGGTCTCCTTATAATTAACAAAAGAGAAGACTGACTATTTTATAAATGGAACAGCAGAAATGTAGCCTTAACGATTATTTCCTTGCCTCAGGTTTTTGTCCAGTGTAATGTAGGCTAGTGTGACTTATGTCCTTTTCTTGGTGCTATAATTTTGTGCTGATGTTGTGTTTGATGAAAGAATGGGGTATGTCAAACTGGAAGAACTGACAAGAATTAAATTCTTTGAGTTATCCTAGGCTCAGATTCTCCTTCTGCAAAGGAAAACCAGTTAAAACTACACTTGACTACGTTCTTAGAGAGTTCCTTTTTCTTCAGTCAGCTGGGATTTGGTAAATCATACTCCTCAAGGCCTGATTCTGGCTGAAAGATAGATGACTAAGTCTCTAAAAAAATCCAGGAGCACTTCATATAGGGACACCTTTGAATCTTATCTGTTCTAAAAAAATACAGGAAAGAAGGAATCACAGGCCTTTTATGGGAACATAGAAGGAAAATTGTGTCTGTTTAGGCTCCCCATTTTTCATCTTTCTTTGCAGCTGTAATATGATCGTATCTAAAGCCATGGAAATAAATGTACAAAGGGTGTACATATTTCAACATTCAACATCTATGTCAGTATCAACATCTCCCGTGAGATATAGTCAGTGTTTTATCTCGGATCTGTATTTTAAAGAAATAAAATATACTTCTTGTTTCTTTGAAATTCTCTGTTTAGTAAGCCGTAACGCCACACACATAAGTAGGAAATTATCGTGGTAACAAGAAGGGACTATCAGCAGTCATGGCACTCATCTTCCTTCACAGGATGAGACTGACAGTAACCCATGGCGTGTCAGGTTGTTTACATTAAGCATGCTAACATTTTCAAGGCACTCAGAGATTCCTCAATGGGAAGTGCAATTGAGTTGTGGAGAATTCAGTAATTAACTGTTGTGATCATTTGTGTAGGTCTGCAATTAGAGATGTTAAGGTATTTTCCACAGCTTAGAAATGTTACATCTTTCTTTCTTGCAGTGTGTAGAAGAACAGAACAGAATTATAGCCTATAGTGACAAGATGAGAAATAATTAGTTGAAATTTCAGCAAAGAAAGTTTCAATTAAATAATAAGACACTTTTAACTAGATTCTTTGAAGAAAATGGTGAATTCCCACAAAATGCAAATAGTCAAATCGTACATGTGCCTTATTCTTATAAAGACATCAAACAAATGTGAGGAGAATAGGAAGAATATAAACACAAAAGGCCACAAAGATGTCATTATAGTTCAACAAAGCATGTCTAGTCGTTATTGACCATAAGATGTCTGTATGGTTTTGTTACACATACATTGCTCCTCTGTGTGCTGCAGTAGAGTCAAGAAAGTACCTGGACCCAATGTATCATAGAGACGGGAAGTCAAAACTTGGACTAGGTGTGAGCTGGCCACAGTGGTCAGTAAATGGTGAACCAAGGGAGAGCCTGTACGGTTGGTCTAAATCATATCACCTCCCCATTCTCCACCAGTGCCTGTTGTGGAATGTAGGTGATGAACAACTGAAATGCAAGGTACAAAGGGCATAAATTCTGTCTTGCTCCCAAACATTAACACTATAGTTTCCTGAACACTGTTGACTGAACCTTTTTTGTATAGATTATTACACAGCTTTCACCAGTAAAAACTGTGCTGAGTTATTATAAACTAATTTATATTGGAAATGGTTTACCATATTAGTAGCCCAAAAGGAAGAGGATAGCTAAGGTGCCTGGTTTCTCTTACAAACACATGTAAAATCTAACTGTGCTGTGTTTGCAGTCATTTTTGATGTAACAAATTATTTATGCTGAATTAATTCCTTCAGTTTTAGGGCTCACATAGCTGTTACTAGGACTTGACACTATCTGAGCTTTCATAATCTCTTCATTTTGTGAAAAAATTCAAATGGATGCATAGATGTCTAATCTCTAGTTAGAGTGCCTGTCCTGTATAATGTTTTATTGTAGAAATACACGATGATAATGCCTGCTTGTTAATCATTGCTTGTAATTGCTCTTGGTACTACCAGTACATTTTTCTCTCTTTGACTAATCCAGAAGCTGAACTCTTCTCTGGGAAAAAATGTTATTTTTAGTAAACTAGTCAAAGCAAACCAACTTAAGATAACATTCCCATACATAGGTATAGCTAAAAGATGCTGATTTTTTCCTTATTATCTTGCCAGACTCTTGCGTGGACAGTAAGTTTTCGGCATGTTGCTAGGCAAAATTGTATTAAAACACATTGCATTTCAGTGACTAAAGTACCTAAGCTTAAGCAGTGTATCATTCACAGTATTTCTCTTCCTGCTCAGGTCTGGAAACCAGAAATAATGAACACTGGTTCCAAGCAATAATGCCAATCTAGAATAAGGACATTAGAAAGCACTTTACACATTGCAAGAATTTTACATTTGCATTAAAACTTTTTTCCCACTCTTTTTTAATATCACTGTTTCTGTAATCCATATCTGTTGAGCAGGAAAGAAGTCCTTTTGAGCAGGAAAGATGTCTTTCGGATGGCATCAGTGATGTTTTCAGATTTTCAGCAGTGCTTGCCAACCAGCACCACATTGGTCATTCTGGTCACTTAACACCAACTTCATTTCTTAATGCTCACTACTCATTGCAGCCTTCGTGCAGCCTGTGAGAACTCAGTTGTGAGCACTGCAGTATTCTTTGAGTTTCTCTCTGTTTTCTTTGAACTTCTCATCTGTGTTGAAATAAGGCCTGTATTTTTCTCTTTGAAAATTGAATTTAATAAGTAAATTCTCTCATTGGAAGTCTGGGATTATTGCCAAGCCCTGACCCTCTCGTTACTTAATTCCAGAGAGCAGAGTCAATACTGCCAACACTTTTGCTAGGGGTACTTTTAATAAAGCCCTGAAATTCCAAGCAGTCATAGTTGTGGTAAAAAAATGAAAATGTGAATTTTAATGTCTTAAAATCAAATAGCACTTCCAGTTTCTATATTTGTTTTAAATATATGATAATGTCTGGATTTTGATCACTTTGAAATCCTTCTGCATAGCAGCACAGATTTAATACTGCTGTATTTAGCCTTGCAGTTTGAGCCTAGTCATAAAGCTATCCTAAACCATAAATTTCTAGGGTGTCCATGATCTCTGCTGAGTGCAAATAGTGGAAAGATGTTTGGCTTTCAAGCACACATTCAAAAATACCAAGGAGAAAATTGATTATTTACCATTAACCTGTCAGCCTGAAATTCAGCAAGTCACCTACAGTCCCAGCATGCTAAGTATCTTCCTCTCCAGCAATGAAATGCTTCTGACTGGTGTATTGAACTCAAATGACTTGTGAAGAAAGTGCAGTGTGACTTTCTGTGTAATCTCTCACATGGTTTTTACCCTTCCCAGGAGAAACAATTTCTCACTGCAGTATTTTGCAGTTAATTTTAATTACTGGTTTGGTTTGGTTTTTTCCCTCCACTTTCAGTCATTCATATGTAACTTTCCTACCAGTTTGAGTAATTCCTTCACCAGTATGAATCTTGTTAGTTTCAATAGAGTAAGTACAGATGTAGTTTGCTTAAAATATATTAACAGTAATTTTTTTTAGTAGTGAAATAAATGTAGAACAAGTGTTAGAATTAGTGGATATTCATTAATGAGTATAATTTAATTACTTGATAAAAGAGAAAATTTCTATTAAAATGGTATATCTTTACAAATATTTTTGTCTTATTTGGCCTGGGTGACAACTAGGTTTGAGTATAATCTTAATTTAAATAATAAACAGAGGCAGGAAATTTTATTCGATTCTTTGTTTAAAATGCCCTTAAGAATATTCATATATGCACTACACCTACACAGGATAACTAGTCACCTTAGCTGTAATTTGAGTTAATTTTTAACTCTCAGATATATTCCTTATGAAAATTATTATGAGAATAATTATGCTAAAGTAGAACTAACTGTGTAGGTGGCACAATATAGGATGCTGAGGTGTGCTGGGGATGCACTTTCACAGCCTCACAGGCTGAGGACAGGAGTACTGTTCCTCCAAGGCTGATAGTTGAACCTCCAAGCAGAAGTGATACCTGCAGTACCCTCAAAGTTTGACATCAGTGTTTGTGGCCAGCTGACTGATGTGGTCTGATTGCCAAGCTCAAGTTCTGCAGAGAGCTTCTCACAGAAAACCTGCTGTCAGTGGCCAAGAGTTCAGGCTCTGGGACAACTAGGGAAAAGAATGCAACCTTCCTGTGAATCTTCTAAAGGGGAAGGCTCTGTTCTTTGTAATAGGTCTTTGTTCTGGTAAAGGTATTGTTTTCTGCATCAAGGTCTATGTGCCTTCTTCATTTCATTCCCTCATCAACTTCTATCTCCCTTCTCCCAAATCTCCACTTCACTGATCCAGGTACAGGTCTTTACTGAATATGTACCCAGTGGGAGACTACCACATCAGCAGTCTGCATTGCTGTGGTTCTTCTGTTCTGCCTGAAGAAAAGAAGGTTGTGTGGAGACCTCA
>NW_008662853.1:14410-14978 GCF_000695815.1 Acanthisitta chloris
GGCTAGACTCATCTCTTCCCCTCTCCTGCTGCAGCAGTGCTGCCATGCAGCAAAGACTCAAGCTTCAAGTGGAAGGAGGGGAAATTTAGGTTAGATATTAGAAAAAAGTTTTTTACTATGAGGGTGGTGAGACACTGTCACAGGTTGCCCCAACTCTAGCAGTGTTCAAAGCCAGGCTGCATGAGGCCTTGAACAACCTGGTCTAGTGGGGCGGTGTCCCTGCCCATGATCTCTAAGGTCCATTCCAACCCCTAACATTCTATGATTTTATGATTCTTGTTCACTGTCTTTGGTCCTGTCAGTTTTACATTGCTTTCTTAAAGACAAGCCTGAGCAGAAAGCCTGTGGAATGTTCTTAGCATTATTTGTCTTGTCCCCGGGAAGCTAGAGCACTCTGCAGGGAAAGACAAGCAGTGGTTCAATGTTCTGCTAGGTAAGAGACCCTAGACCTCAGGTTTCCTGTTTTCTGAAGAAGGGCTGTTCTCTGCTAGACTAGCCAAAGAAGAGTTCATCCATTGCTTGTCCTCAGGGAAGGAATTGATGTTTTGAATTCAGTGAATGGAGGTGC
>NW_008662853.1:14996-42282 GCF_000695815.1 Acanthisitta chloris
TTGATTCATTAACATTAGCATTTACAGATAGGGATTTTTGTCAAGTAGCTGTCCTACACAGGTGAAAATCTGAATTGGTTCTCCCTAAAGACACCAGTCTGTCTCAGTCAGTTATTACGGGGCCTAATTATGTACTCTGGGCAATTTGATGGAAATTTATTTCTTGTGCACTATGAATATGGTTCAAAATCAGTTACCAGAAAACATTCTATCAGCAGGATTCATTCTTTGACAATGTGATTCATGATTTTGCTTTTCTAAACCAAGAAAAAACTATGCAAACAGTCCGGTCACCCATCAGAGATGGAACTACAAAAAACAAATCAGTAATTACAAGGGAGAGCACACATACAATGGACATAAACTTTTACCAATTAGAATAAAAAGCACTGTTAACTTAATGTCAAGTGTTCATGAGCTGTCAGTTTTCTCAGGAGTATCTAGTAGAACATACCAGGAATTAAGAAACAGAGCATTTTCATCTTTCACCTAATGAGGAATAATGAGTAAGAGTGTAATCATTTAATTTCTAGCAAACAACCACACTATTCTCACTAACAAGAGGAGATGTAGAAAATATCCCCAGAGAGAAGAGAGCATCTTTCCACTTATACTGCTTAATGTCAATAACACCATTGACTTGCATAGAATTACTCTCAATTTACTCCTGGTTCCAATTTAGGAAGGAGATTCAGCCCCAAGGAGAGTAGGATTTACTTACTAGTAAATACTATTCTAAAAAATGAGAGGATGTACCCACCAGTTTTATTCTGAGTTGATACCATATGCTCTTCATCTCATATTAAAATGAATAACCAGAAATCTGTCTGTTCCCATGGGCAAAGATTTTCTCTTCTGCTGAGTTCCAGTTAGTAAGTAGTGAAATCCACTTCCCTGAGCCCCACAGTCCTACCTTGTGTGCATTTCGAGGCATGAATAAGACCCTCTGCCTTCAGCACAAGATGAGCATACTATGGGAAATCAGCATGAAGAATCCAGTTCGTCTGTCTGCATTGGTTCTGTACACCTTTTATACAAGCTGAGTCTCAGAATAAACTTATTCCCTAGCCATGAAACTCAACAACAGTTAGTTCTGAGTTTGAAAAATAGGTTGCTTTTCAAATGAGTCATAAAAAACTCTTCCTTTGTTAGAAAAAATGGATTTGTAGTCATTTTTATGTAGGAGAACTAGGTATGTTTCTGGACAAGTAATCCCAGATGTCCCTATATTCACACCAAATTAATGTTTCTATAAGCATGTCTTGAAGGCAGATACACTTGAGGTGAGTGGAAGCAGAGTGCTTCATGAAAACAGGAGTGAAATATCAATAGCATTTCAAGGCTGTATCCTGAAGGTTGTAAATGTGTGTAGGAGAACTGCATTATGTGCTATCAGGTTTGTATGCCTATGGATATAGGAGGGGTGTTACCCTTTTGTGCATCTTGTGCTTATTAAACGGTTTTCAGCTACTTTCTTGTGATAAAGATGCAAATTCTGCAGGGAAAAGATGAATTTATAGAGGCATCACATAACCAGACTCTGATTTGTATTCCTACCTCAATATGCTTGAATTATATTTTTTTTGCATTTCAAAAAACTTTTCAGACAGTATTTCATTTTACACCAGGCTTCTTGAACTGAGAATTTTAAGCCATTGCTTTCATAGACATTTTATTTCTGTGAGTGAAATATATTTCAAATTACAAACCCACAGTGTCAGAAAAAATAGTTCCTGGGATTCTGATAGTGTCTTTTGTACCGTTGCTGTTACTTGTTAAAAATTTAGAACAGTATTCAGCTCCTGTAGAGAACTTTAGGTTTGTAAAAGCAAAAGGAAATAATTAAACCTAATTAATTAATTGCCCCAGTTGTACCTTGTTATTATCCTCATTTTATAATTAGGGAGAAAAAAAGAATTCAGCCCAGGGCATGCTTTCCCATTTTCTTAAACAGGAAGTGATTTCTGCAGCCAGGGCAGTTTTTGGGAGCTAAAAGCAAATGAGAACCTGCACACCTGATGGGATCATGGGGGCATTCAGATACTTCCCTTCCTTTGGGGCTGCACTTATTCAGCCACTGTTTCTTTAAAGAACTGAGATTCACTGTGGAAAGCTGAACTCTCATGTTTGTGTGAAACACAAGGAAACCTTGTGATTTCCTTCCTCTTTGTCCTGTAGGGCTAATAACTTAATGAGTGATGTGTTTATTCTAAGTACTCTCTGTAAGGTTTGATGCTATATGTGAAGTTTGGTGATACACAAAGCTGAAGTCCTGCACTAGAGGAGCTCTGGTGTGACTTCACAGACTGAGTAGATGCTGGTCCCAAAGAGGTTTGGGAGCAAGCGTTGAACAGTGAGACGTCCAGCTACAGCCTGGAGCATCTAAAGATTGCTTACCATCTTTCTTCCACTATTATCAGGGTCCACAGAAATGAAAATATTAAATAAAACTGCTCACTTGTATAAACTCCTTTTGCCCTTCGCTTTACTAGATCCCTGATTTAGAGTTACAATTTCAGAGTCCCTGTGTGATGTATGTTGGGAAGCTTCAATCAGCTGGATATCCACACTGGGATTTGAGGTGTCTCTGTGTTCAGTCTGCTGCAAGGTGCATCAGCCATTCCCTTTTATGAGACAGTGTTCCATGACCTAACAGGCTTTGAAATTTGTAGCATTTTCATTCAGAATCTGTGTCATAATTTGTTTTTTTTCCTACTGTATGCTTTTTAAATTCCCAAATTCCTCATTATGCTTCTACTACTAGTGGAGCAACCTTAATTTAACAGAGCTACTTTTAATAATGTCCATATTGCATGAAATTCTAGCACAGAAACTTACTTTCATAGAGTCTTTCATGTGAATAATTATGTGCCTTAAAGCTATTATGTGGTAGTAAAATGAAGTGTTATAATTAATTCAACCTGTGAAAGGACAGAATAACTCTGTTAATTATGTATTTAAAATAGGCTGAAGAGGGAAGGGAAAGTTACTCTGGGTTTGTTGATGCTGATGTATGTGTGTTAGAGGTAGGAGAGAGCTTCTCTCCCACTGGCAGTTATTTAAAAAAATAGATTACAAGGTTAATTGTTTCAAGATCTAATAGATACCCATTAAAAATTACCAGAACTAGTATTTTTGTAGTTTGTGTGCTCATGTCTCCAATCATCTACAATGTGTGCAAAAATAATTTGATTTGCTTTAAAATACTATTTAATTTTCAGTAATGATGAAGAGGCCACCATCCTGCTTGCTGGTGCTGCTTTTCAGACTGTCCTTTAGCATTTGAAAATGGCTCTGCTTTTTCACCAGATGGAAACCATATAACCATTTTTTTGCAGAATATTTTACTCTTTTAAAAAATTTTAGATAGGGGAACCTTCTGGTAATGCATACGATGAACATGAGAAGGTTCCTGGTGTGAGGTAAAATTTTTTATTAAACTTTTTCCTTAACATTTCAGGTGAAACAAACTGACTAATCTCTACAAAAGGTCAACAAGCCCCTCCTTAAGCCTACAAATTTCCTTTCCAAAAAACCTAACAAACCAGCAGAAAACGAATGACTTCATCAAGTTCCAATTTATGCAAATGTAGCATATCTGCTGGATAGTCAACTTAATCAGACTTCTTGAACTGCTCTTTCTACAGATCTGTACCCCAGATTTGGTGGTGTTTCTGGCATGTTCCAGTCAAAGGCTGAAAGAAAGGTTACTGAAACGTGCTGAACAGCAAGGGAGACCTGATGATAACCTGAAGGCCACTCAAAGAAGACTAATGAATTTTAAGCAGAATGCTGTCCCACTGGTTAAATATTTCCAGGAAAAAGGGCTAATCATCACAGTAAGTCCTTTAGCATATATGTCTGAAACCTTAATTGTTCTGGTTACACTTGGCTTCTTGCATCTTTTGCTTTAAGATAGGCTGGACAAGTCAAATTATGTTTTATGTATATACAAATGGTTATTTAAGGGTTTAATTAAGACAAGAAATTCATCGAGCAGTTGACAATAGTTGAATTATTGACATGTTCTAAATTACAGACTGCATCTGATTGTGATAATGCACAGAACTTGGTACCACATATAGTACCTTGAGAGCACAAATGGCCTATCTTGTTTCTTTTGACAGCCTAAATAACCTATGTAGTTCACATTGGTATGTTCTCCTTGCAGCAAGTATGACTAATTGTGTGTGCTGGTCAGACTCATGACAGGGCAAAGCATCCTTAATTGCAAAGTCATCCTAACTCAAGTTTGAATTCAGAAGGTATTAAGACTATAGTAATATAATACATAGGTGCATATCCTGGCATTTATTGTTTCAGTACCAAGTATTTTAACAAATATTAAAACATTGTGTATTGTTTACCTAGACAATAACTAACACACAAATTACCTGGGGGGGGGGAAATTAGTGAGATTATATTATAAAAGGGAGTACATGTAAGTGCCTAGGTGACCTCAAGTACTCTAATGTTTAGTAGAGGACTTCAGTTCTGAACACGGATTCTCCTAATCTCCACTTTGTGGTCTGGAATCTGATACAGATTTTGGTATAGGAGAGTTGATCATTGGGTTACAAAAATCTTTCGGTCAACAGTTACTAAAGCTGTTCTCAGAGAGCTTAGCTGTTATTTGTACAACATGTCCATTGGTCTAGACAAAAAGAAAGTTTACAGAGCTCATCATCATAACAGTGGAAGTTTCTCTTGCTGGAGACAGGATCAGGTCCAGTCTGCATTATTTATAAGAAGTCTACGTAAGCACAGTGCTTCAGTGTCAACCTTGTTATGTTAAAAAGTCTGTCTGCATTTAAGAGGGGAAACTAAAAAGACTGGCTTTAGTGAGACAAAAATATTAAACATTAAAGAAAGGCTCTGGTCCTTATTTAAACAGCCTGAACGAGACAGCATCCTGTGACATACAGAAAATGCAGATTTCTCTGATATCTTCATTGTCTCAGTTGTTCTTTTAGGGAATTTACCATCCCTATGAAAACATTAAAATGACATTCAGATTAGTCAGAGAAGTAAAGGGAACCCAGAAAAAGCAGCTGAAGCTGGAAATGGATCTGAGCACAAATTTAGAAGTTAAACAGTTGCGGGTGAGGGACATAGCTGTCTGCCCTCATAAGCATCAAACAAACCTAATGGCTATCAACTGTCACAGAAAAATTCCCTATGGAACTATGTTATATAAATTTTTCTCTTGTTTTGGTTAAAAAAGGAGTTTTGCTATAGAATTGCATGCTGACATGAACTTTGTCTAAAGGCCGTGACTTACCAAAACACTGATGAAAATATCAGTTATAATCTACCTCTGAAGTTTCTGTTTTACATAGCTGCTCAGCTTGAGGTGTTGGTGTGGGCTTTTTATTTGTTTGTTTGTGAATGCTGATTCCAAAGGGCTTGCACTTGTTATTCCTTTAATTTTGGGCCTGTCCCTGGAGAAATGCATCTCTCAAGGTCAATCCAAATCTTACCGATAGCAAACTGTTATGTATGCAAAGGCAATGATAGGAACCTTCACCCTGCTTCCAGGTCCTAATGGCAGCCACTGCCAGGCACCTCTCCCAAACCAGAATCCACCTCAGAGAATCTTCTCCTCAGTGGAGGAACATGCAACATCTGATTTGGCAGAACTCAGAATGACTAGCTGCCTTTGTTTTTACGGTGGTGATACTTGCTCCCATCCATGTAGTTTTGCATTCAACAATCCTTAAAAAGAAAATTTTTTTAATCCCACTCCTTCCCTGAAATGATGCTAGGAATAGAGACTGTTAGCCACCACCTCCCCCGCGTACTCTCGCTTTCCCGCTCCGGGCTTGGAACCTCATTTGTATGCCATCTGATGCTTGGATCTTGCATCTTTGACTGCAAAGTGATACAGACTTGACAGGAATGGTTTCCCTTGAACCTGGCCTCATTGGTATCTGTGCATGGCCTTTCTCCCTACAGGTCATAGGTGTGGGTTTGAACTTGCTTTGTTTTCTAGAGGGTACTGAGCTGAGATTTCCCATTGATTGGCCCAATGCCACCAGTGTATTTTCGGATGCCTCTCAGTTGTTTTAAAAATACAGCAGCCATGAGCACAGTCTTGTAGGAACATTTTCGATGTGCTTTTAACATGATTACTACTGTTCAGGGTACTTCTGGTTTCTTGGGCATGACCAACTTGGGGTGTGAAGAGGGACCCAGATTGCCTTCAATGTCATCTGGAGCAAACCTTCATTGTTTTAGGAACTGTTCAAATCAAACAAGGAATGTAGGCAGCTGTTTGTGGAAACCTTGAGACCAGAAGTTTTGTTTGAGGCTGAGTCTTCCTCTGTTTTGCTGTGTGGTTCCTAAATCTTTATCTGACTCCATTAATGTATGGACTCCATAATCATTTAAAAAAATCCTGCACAGGGAGAATGAGAGGTGGAGTGGGAAATAATGACTACCACTTTTTCGGTTTTGGTGATTAAAAGCAATGAAAGGTAAGTTGAAGCGTAGAACAAGTAACCAGATCTCTGCAGTCACAGAAAGCCAGCTAGCTGTTATTGAAAATTAAGGTTCTCTGTGTCTCTCCTACATTTGATAGCCCTTTTGCAGAAAAGCTGGACCATGAGAAGGAACCTGGAACTGTTTGTTGTAAAACTCCTGAACTAGAGAAAGTTTAAGCACTTTCTCATCACTGCTAGGTTTTACACCGTGTCTCAACACTATTTATGTGTTACTGTTTTTTGAGATATTTTGAAGAAAATACAAAAGAAGATATATAAATTAATTTTATCTAGAAATAACAGTTTGTAAATATATGTACATTTAATATGGGAAAGATAGATGAGTAATTCGTGCATATATAGAAACATGTGCACCGTAAACACTTTCCAAGTTTCAAAATATTTTCAGCCTCCCATTTTATGATTTGTGTCAACAAGTTAAAGTATATCAGAAACACTAATGTCTGCCAGAGAATGACCAAGCTTGGAAACTTGCCATTTGTGTTCATGCAACCATGCAGAGAAACCTTAAGGGTGGGAAATCTTTGCTGAGGTGAATAGCAGGAGTGCAACACTATGTTCTTTTCTAACTTTGGAACCATGATAATTTAAATAAATACCAGATTTTTGAAAGCTGCTCTGCCTCCTGTGAATGCAGTAGCTTGAATGAAGTAGATTACTTTGAAAAAAGAACTAAACTTTGTCAAGTCTGGCTATAGAAATAGCTAGGGATGAGTGCATGGGCTAAGCTGATTTAGCAACTCCAGAAAGAGGGAATGCTGTTTCTGACAGCAATACTATTCCAGATTTTATCCATTTCTGGCACTGTGAAAACTGATAGAGGTTTAAAATTAACAGAGGGGTTTTTTACAGATCTGAAACCAAAGCTGAGATAAGTAATTAAGCCAAGTTATCCTGCAGAGAAATGAACTGTAAGATATGTTTAAAATAACATGTCCTAAATATTCTTCAAGTTATTTTAAACTATTCATCTTAAGCTAATTAAGCTGTGTCCTTTGGGTGAATATTAGCTTCTAATTTTGTTCTCATCATTAAAGTGAGGCTTAAAGAAGATTAATTTTTCTTATTTAGATGAGATATATTAAGAAACCAGCTTGGAGAAAATACCTCGTCTCTGGGAAGACCTTTTGTATTGAACCATTGGCATCCATACACAAATTTTCCTATCCTAAACCACACCTGATTTTGTGAACATCCAGCTGAAAAACCAGAGCTGCATTTTAGGCCTTCTTTGCTGTAAACAATAAAATACCACTTTATTACCCAACGTTCCATTTGTGATTTCCAGCTCTGATTGCCACTGGTGGATCTTCCCTGTGAAAAGTTTATAGTCAGTGACTTCCTGATTTTATGGCAAAACCATTTTGCTGCCATTTGATGGAGAAACTTTGCATATCAACTCATGCAAGTAGCTACATCAGTAGAATTAGGATGGTCTTTCAGCTCTCACTGTTGAAGTCCTATTAAAATATTACTACATCTGGTGGCTTGTGCTCTACAATTCCATTGTTTAACATCCTTATTTCCTGAATCTATAAATACTTACAGCATCTAAGTTGCTGTCATTAGCTATTGCTAACTACTTCTGTTTCCTTTTGCAAGTGGCAACTGAATGTTTTTCCTGCTCAAACATACTCAACTTTGATTCAAATGGGCAAAATAAGACCGAGTGAACAAACTGTCCTCTAGTAATGCAATCTAGTATCATCCTGTAATTATTTGAGCATTTGCTCCTGTTCCTTCTTTCCTGTGGATGTACTGAATGAAGAGAGAAGTAAAAGATTACACTTTCTTATTTTTTAGTGCATCATAAAGATAAATTTATTAACATTTGTGAATGCTCAGGTATTGTAATGAATGAAGCCATTTAAGTGTCAAAATGGAGAAGAGATGCTCAGACTGGTGGCAGGAAGTGTGATGCTGTTCATATTCTGGACTCCTGGTATTTTTCTCTTGCATTCTGGAGTCTTATTTAGGCTCAACAAGACAGAGTTATGTGCAGCTACAGTGTTGGTGGAGAACAGAGAAAGCTGAAAAGCTACTCATCCATTGTGTGACTCAGGGAACACACCACACTAGACAGTACTGAAGTGAGAACTATAGCCTTCTCCTAGTACATTTTCCTCATTGCAGATTACCCTTTTGAGTGTTTTTGATAGCTATTTGGAGGTTGTTTTGGGGTGTTTTTGTCCTAATACAACAAAGAATATCTACGAAACGGTGGTTTGAAGAACTGTATGAAATACTTCAGAATTAGGAAAACATCACTACTGTGTTAACTTAGCACTTCACAGAAGTAATATATCCTTGCTGCTTATACTTATACACTGGGTATCCACTAATATGTCTATTTTGTGTCTTATAACTGTCATACATCATTAGTGTTAGCACAAACATCTTGGCACAGTGTTGCTTTTCAGCACATAGACATAACCTAAAATTCTTGGCAAAGACTCTTTCCTGAATCCTCTGCAGTTTGTCATTGCTATAACTCAGCATGGTTCCTTATCCTCTTGCCCAGTTATCCTCCTTCCTACTTCCATGGTTAATATTTGTACCTCTCCATAGGTTTTCAGTTTGTTTCATTAATGGCTAGTGACTATAACTATCTGCTCACTTTGTCACCATGTCCTCTGCAGGGCCAGGAGTTGGACTCAATGATCCTCATGGGTCCCTTCCAACTCTCAATATTCAGTGATTCTGTGATTTCTATCCAGGAATGTTCATACATATGTTACCCTTTGATCCATTTTGTTAAAAATATAATTGGTAAAATTACATTGGTTTTAGGCAAATCTTAACATTCTTCATTGTGTACTCTGTTGAATTCCTCCTCCTGTCTTTAACCAGAATGTCAAAGTGAAGCACCATCTTCATGTTTCCAGTACCAGTGCTTCAAAATTCTCTGCTCTGTCTAGCACACCAGGTCTTGTCTGTTCTTATATTCTACCATCCACTGTGTTTTGGTAATAATATAGTTTTTCTAATGCCGAGGTCATCTCCCTCTCCTACCACTGCAAGATGCCAATTAGGCAATTTAAAAATATACTTTTCACAAGTTTCCTAGTGTGTCCTGCCTTTTGGGCTTTTTTGGTGTGCTCTGCTGAAAAGAACAGACTTCCCTGTACATGCAGAGTCCTTGCTGTAAGGGAACCTAGAATGTGGGCAATACAGGTTTTAGTTAAGTTGCTTATTAAATTTATCAGTCTTTAATACATTGGAAAAAAATTCCAGCAGTAATCTTTGCAAGAATGTCACTCTATAGATTCTACGTAATACAGATTCACATAACCCCAAGTCAGGTCATTTCTGTTTCTTTTACAAGAACATTATCTCTGCCATCTGTCAGGCTATGTATGTCGCCTCAGTCTGCTGTAATGGCCATTAAAGGTTTTGTGGGTACTTTGGCTTTCATCTCTGACACTATGCATGGGGTACAAGACACAAATGAGCTCAATTCCAGTACTGTGAACAGAGGCTTCTCTTCATTTATGCAACTCATGTTCTCTCATATCTCTTGAACTTTAGAAAGAGGGTCAGGAGCCATGTGAATTCTGAAATGAGTTTGGTTTTAAGAAGTACTCTTTATATCCTTGAACTAAAGCCAAGAGACCACTTGTCAGAAAAAAACCACTGAATTTAGTAGGGTGAATGTAATAGAGAATAAGTTAAACATATCTGGATATTCTCTCATAGGTTAGGTCAGGACTCAGTAACAGAAATGATGCCAGTGTTTCTTGGAAAGATGTCTCTGCTAAACCCCTTGGCTTAACAAGCACTTGTGTTAGCAAGAACTTTTGAAAGGATGTATGTGATAGCTTCTTATTAAGGCTGCACAACAATTTATTATAACCCCAATCTGATAACATACCTTGTAAATATTAATCATTAGGTTAAAGGTTATAGTTGCTCTTTTTACGTTGAGCAAAGTTCAAACAAAACTTCAAGATTCCCTTTTTCCCCATGAACTGCACAAGGATGGGGAACTTTGCTGATTTATTTTAAAAAATGCCTTGGAAAAAGATTTACTAAGAGATAACTGATATTTGACGTATGAAATGAGACTTAAATCTAACCTTTTTTGAGTACAAGATTTGGCCTGAGCATGAAAAAGGACAAATATAAAAAGTCTTGAGCAGGAATAGAAGCTTGGGAGAATTTTTTTCGCTGGAGTAGGGATGAGAATAAGTACGTAGAGAGTGTGACACTCTACCTCAATGACTATTAATGCATTTACAGAAGTTGTAGTGCTTCAAGAGAAAGGTATGTAGGAAACCTACTGTAAACTAAAGAGAGTGCCTAAAGTACCTAGGATCTTCATTATAGGAGGCAAGAGAGTGTTGAGTTCACATCAATTCAATTAGCTGCTATGCAAAGTCAATTGCTTGCAGAGAGCATAATATATGCTCTCTTTAGAGTGCTTTCCACACAGGAGGGAGGAGGAAGCCAGCAGCATCCTAAGACCCAATGAAAGGCTTTTAATGGAAGTGGGATCTATTTTGTTCAGTGTAGAGTGATCCACGTGACCTTTTGTTTTATGAGGCATTTGTATTTAGTTGGTTCCCCTGCTCCCTTGGCAGAATTTTAATACAGAGTAAGCTTCACAAATAGTTAGGGTCTGCCTTTCAAGTATTTTTCTTCTTTTACAATATAAAGTACTTTCAAAACTGTTAGAATCAAATAGGAGATTATAGGTCCGTAGGGTTTTGGACAATGACTTCCAAACGTTTTTGGCAACTAGAACACTATAGTACAAGATAAAGGAATTCTGTCTTCTTCTTAGCAGTAATGGCTGTATGGAATGCAGTCATTGTTTGAACTTAAGTTTTCTAAAACTAATTTTAAGAACTAGAATATCTGAACTGTCTAGAAAAGTCTGCAGATCTTGTCTTTGGTTCTATAAATTATCACAAGTCCACTGGTAGAGGGAGTCTGAGTATTGATACTTCCTGCTTAACATTTATCATGCCCATTGGAGATGACAGTGTCCCTTAGAATGGAAAAAATCATTTACCTTTGATATAATACTCAGAGTTACAAGATCAAATGAGATTTATGATATGCAAAGGGAGACAATTGGAATTGTATTAATTAGGATATGCCTGATCAGACCCATCAGCCGAATTTGTCTGTCTGCACAGTGCAATGCCAGAATTACCTAAAAACGAGACTAGTAGCCAAAGAATGTCAGAAAGCATTTTGATCTTTTTTGGGTCTTTTTTTCATCTTTCTCCTGCAACACACATTATTGTCACATTACATGCATTTCTTGACCATATCCCTATCCATTCTTAGACTTCATTTCCATAGTGAGGGTGAGTTTCCTGATTTGTACTTTCTATTTCCATGATCAATACAGTCACCATTCTCTATGCTACTTGTTGACATGTCCCTTCAACATTTATCATGCTTTTAAAAATAAACTCATTATATTATTTAGTGCTTCCCTAAAATTATGTTTCATTTAATAGCCTCTGGGTAGAAATATTGTCAAAAGCTTTTAAAAAGTTAAATACATTATGTCAATCAGTTCCACTTCATCCACTTTTTTTTTTATGATACCTAAAAAATGCTTTCAGCCTACATAATCACGTGGGATTTTGTCCTACATTTGTTTCCAAAAAATAGATACTGGATGCAAGAATGTCAGATTCCGTGATGACTAAAGCAATAGTTTCTGTCAGTATCTCCTTAGCTTGCCAGCTTTCATTTATAAATCAAGTATCCTCCTTTATGCTCTGAAACAACATGCTCCAATAATTTAGGCAGCGAAACAGAACTTTCTGGTACAGAAATTAAAATAGCAGTGGCTCACTTCTTGCTGCAGGAAACAAATTCATGTCCTTCCTGAGGCAACACAATTGGAAGTTGTTTTTATGAGCCCATCCTGAGCTCAAGCTGACATCTGCTGAATATTATCCTGTTTGATATGAGTCATACTTCCAGAGATAAATAATGGATGTCATGAAAATGTAATACTCTTCAGCTCAAGCTGACCAAGGGAGGGCTTATTAGCAAGGATTCCAATGCCATTTATGAAGTTTATTAATACAGAGACCACCTCTGGAAACACTGCTTATCCTGGGTCAGGATTTATTTAAATACACAGGAACTGTGTAGCTGGGAATTAAAATTTATTTTTGCCTTCCAAGGAAAATAGAAAATCTAGTCATTTTCAAGTGTTCCAGTTCTCACAGTCTGAAATTCCAATTTGAATAGCTACAACTATTGCGGATGAAATTATTTGTGTTGCTAAGGTTTTGAACAACTAAAAATGTCACATTATTTCCTGAATTAAATGCAGATTTTGCATATAAAACGCCTACAGCAGCTGATGTTTAAGCCTATGGTATACCCTGTGCTTGTTCTTGCATCTGAGTCATTAGTTCTCGTGCTTTTATAACTAGCTAAATTTGTTGCTGAAATTAACTCAGGACTTTTCTTGTTAGCTTTCAGATTGTAGCATTCTTCCTGAGAAAATTGTGATGATACATAAGCAAAAATTATATTTTTGGTAATAATTGTTATGAAGTCATCTAATGGTAAAAGCCAACAATATTTTAGTATTTTGCATTCAGAATCTCTTCCACAAAAGCCAACAGAAGAAATGCAATTGGTCTTGAAAAGGAAATACTTGGCTCTATTTGGCAGCAGTATCAATGTTTTTCATTGAAACAAAGTGCAAACTATCAATGGAGGAAAGTAGTATTTATAGGGAAAAAAATGTCTTTTATTTCTGAGCTTTTCTAAAATTTTTTTAGTTGCCTTATTTGCATTACTGTTGTTGCTTGTATGGACCTTTTTAGGAAAGCAGTGTTGCTATGTGTTTTATTTGGGGTGCCTGTCTGTGATCTGTATGTGCTGTGGGAGCTGATGCTAAAAAGTGGTTTTGCTTTAAACAGAAGCAACAGTGACACAGGATCTCCAGAGCTCTACAGGCAGGGGAAAACATATTTTTTAAAAGCTTTAATCAGGAAAAGTCCCTCTACACACAAACATATTGGTGAATGTCTTGTAACTTTAGGACTCATTCTGCCTGAGAAGCACTGTTGCACTCAGTACTGAAAAAGAAAAGGTATTGAGGAAAGCATTTCTTTGAACATATTGGTAATCAGAGCTGTTTCACTGAACTGAGTGCTCTGGGCATGTGAACACTCCAGTACTTGTCTTATGTGGTACTGGAGGAAATAAAGCAATTCCGCTTCAGAAACTGGTCCGTAAGTGGTTTATTCCCTGAGTCCCATCTGAAGAACAAGGGCACATCCAAGCCCCATAGAAATCTTCATTAACAAAGATGGAAGAAAAACTACTGGAAGACAAACATTATTACTGTCAAAAGCAAAATCAAAGGCATTTGGGGAAGGGTTGGGTAATTCTAGATCTTCCTGTAAAGTCACTGAGCTGTATATAGCAGACTGTTATTGACTGAGCTTCATGCAACTTCTTTGTACCACTCTGTCCTTTGTCTAGGTTTCAAAATACTGAATTTTACCTTAATGCTGCTTCATAATTTGCAGCAGGACTGACCTCTGGTAACGTAAGAAAGGGTTCTGCAAGTTAAGACACATAGGGCTGTTAAAGCTCTATGAGGATTTGGACAGCATCCAATCATACCTGACTCTTTGTAATCAGTAATGTCTTTCCCCTTCCTTTAGGGTTAGGTGCATCAAAGTAAAAAATCTAACAATTTTATTCTAATACCAGTAGAGGTAGAGAGTAAGATGATCTCTCCCTCAGGCTGAATGTTCTCCTGAGTTCTACAGGAACAGAGTAACAAATAAATCATGGATCAACTCCTAACTCAGACTATAATTAAGTTTTCCATTCAGGCTCTTCAGAAGTGATTTGTCTTGGTGCTCCACACTACTGTTCTGGTACTTTGTAATACCATTTCCCTTTTTAAAGGCAATTTCCTTTAAAAAATAAATGCAGAGTGAAAATTACTCCAACAGTGGAATGCATATTTTTTAAAGTAACAAAAAGTGTTTGTGCTTTCAAGGTAGAAAATATCTCTGTGTCTGCATGTACTAAAGCATCCATTTGCTTTTAACTAAGTTTCAAAAACAATATAGGTGACTTTGCTATAGAAGCTGCTGAACAGATGTAATACATTTCAAGGTGCAAGTTTTCAATAATTTGCCAAGTGAATATGCACAGTTTATATGGAGAGATGCTGGCTGTATTTATAGTTTGTAAAGTTACTTCTAGGAGTAACTTATCTAACGAGTCAGATAACCCAGAACAAACACATGCAAATCATGTCCTTTAAATGCTATGCGAAATAATTCAGTTCTGATTCCTGATGACAATTTCAGAGAGAAATAGAATATTTATGGTAAGGGTCATGGTAGTGTAGAGAAATAGCTGAAACATTTTGAATTGTTTATTACTGACTTCAGCTTAAAAAAGTTAGATACAAATATGGTGGAGGATAATGCCTACTGAAAGCTCAGAGCCCCTTTGAGGAAATGGAGAAGATGATGCAAAAATTATTTTAGAAACAAAACAGCAATATATTTGCTTTCCACATAATAGTCACCAGCCATCCAGGCAGATATCCTTATTGGGAAACAAATTAACCAGCCGTTGCCCTTCGATATTTGTGCAGACAGAAAGGCTTTGCATCTTAGTGTTATGGAAAGTGTGTATGTTCCAAAACCACTCTGTGGCACCACTCTCTGCCTCCATCAGCTTCCCTACCAAGCGAGTAATTGCTTTGCCCCCCTCAAGTCCGTTAATTTTCTATCTACTGGGCCACCAAATTACTGGTTGCTCCCTTCACCCCCAGTTGAATCTAGCTCTCCTTCAGTTTGCCCATTTTCTGCTCTACAAGGGCCCATAATTGCATAGTGTCTTTCCCATCACCTCTTGCCACCACATTGCCTGAGGCACTCATTTTTATCAGCTGAAAACTGATGTAAGTCAGGGTGCTGCTCAAATGATCACAGCATAAAGACAGAACTTCTCCCTCTGTCTGCCTATCAAAAGCTATTACTCCTCATAAACGTACGAAGACAGGCTATTACTTTTGCTCACTGTTAATTGTTTCTTCAGGTAAGAGACACCATTTACTTGGTGCCATGCTGTTCAACATTACAAGTGTGGAAGTTGGCTTCACAGAGTTTTACTGTGAAAGGAATTAAACTGTCAAAACATCTCCACGCATGTGTGCCATGGCACTGAGTTCTTGAGCGTAGCATGAAATGACAAAAATCCCTTCAAGAGCAAAAAGCCCCAAAGCCTGTCTTCTGTAGCAGTTTCATTGTTTATGTACTGCCAAGTTAATAGAAAAAGGTCTGTGAATAGAAAGATAGAAAAAATTAAAAATGTCTATGCGCATGGGTGTGCAATGTTAGTACTTTCACTTTTTGTGGTATAAGGCAGTTAAATTAGCTGATCATTTGTGCTATAACCATGCGTTTGCTCTGTTTTAAGGTCATTTCAGAACTCATTATTGTTACTGGAAGATGTTATTTGAATTTGATTGTTTAATTTTTCCTTACCACACAAGAGTCTGTCTAAGCACCTAATGTATTCAAATATTATGTAATTAGTGGCTTCAGATTGCACCTCTTTTGAGTAAATGAGTTTGGGATACACAAAACATAGCAGCAGCCACTGCAGAACTGTCAGCTCCACTCAGGGCTGCAGAACATTCACCCTCGTGCTTGTTTACAAGTAGCACTCTTAGCAATAGATACTTGGATGACAGGTGGAACTGGAGAAACTAATGACAGACATATGGTGATTCCAATGATGTATGAATCCTCTGTGGAGGTGTTCAGTGTTTTATTTTAGATAGCTCACAGTATTCCTTAGGATTGTAGTTTCTTGCTAAGTTTCTGTCTGATACCAATTTGTGACCTCTGCTAATTGCATAATATTTTAAAAATCGGTGAGCTCTAGTGTAATTTCAATTGTAGTTTTTCTTCTGTATGTGGTAAAATACCATGTAAAAATTAATCTGAGATTTCAGGGTATTTGATGGAAAAGAATGAAAATATTAGAACTAGAGACTGGATTAGAGAGAAGTATCTTTCCCCCATGTCCTAACCCCTGCCATTTTGTGGTGTGTGCAAGGGGTTTTTTTGTTTAAGAGAATTGTTAAAAAATACTTTATAATAGAGAAATGTTCCCTGAACTCCCAGTCTGCACATTCCAGCTTCACTTCTCAGTTCCTCTGCTTATTGTTTTTCCTATACAAAGCTTCAACGAACCTTTTCCATCCCAATGGTTATTAGCCTACCTTATATATTTTTCCTCACATATTTCTTTGCTGTTTCCCCATGTTGCTGGTTTTTTTCTTTTGCCTTTTCCACTTTCTCTTGGAAATAGCTGCACAAGTCAATTAGCTTGTAATTATTAAGGGAAGCAAACTGGGGATGGAATGACAATAATAAAGGGATTTCTGTGTAGGTGTTCAAAAATTGTAAAGCAGAACCTATACACGTGACCTTTTAGTATTACCAAGGGTAAAATAAAACTAGTTCTTACTTGTTTTGTTTCTGTCTTGGGTGTTTTTATGCTTTGTCCTTTTCTAACTTTATTTCAAACTGCACAAACAAGAATTCCCTGCAAGTCTGCTGCACCCAGATTTCTTTCTAGTTTTCCTGTACTTCAGTTTGAGAGGCTATTGTGATCTCCCTCTATTTTGGGAATGTTTTGGATAAACCACCTGCACAGACCTGCAGTTTTCCTGGGTGTGAATCAGGCCACAGGGGGCAGTGCCAGGCTGAATGACTTCACCCTCACCCAAAAGTTAACTGCGGTTTCCTTGATGCTTCCCCATGACAGATGGGATGAAAGAGCTGTGCACTTTTCTCTTTAACTCAATGCATGGTATTACCAAGCCTCCATTTATCATCATGGACCAGTGAGATTTTCAATGTTCAACAGCTCAGACAATTTTTCTGTGAAGCTCCTTCTGTTGGCTGGGATTTGTTGGGTGCTTATTTAGAAACTAATCATTTTCTCTCTGAGAGCAGCAAGTACCACCTGCGTTCCCTAGGACAATTATTTAAAATGAAAAAGATCTAGAAAATACTTGCCATCATTTTTATATAATAGCATGCCAACATCAAATCCTCCAGCTCAACAGTGTTCGTGTGAAATGAGATAAACTTTCTAGAAAATTAATCATCTTAAAAAAAAAATCAATATGTACTGAGGTCCATGACTTTTACTAGTACTTTCTTTACTAAATCATGATGTCAGAGCAAAGTAAAACTATCTGAAACTGAGACAAAAGGAAACCTTGGAGACTTGAGAGGTCTGTTCTTGTTCCTGCTTTAGTCCTTGTGATGTGTTCCCCCAAGTAGGTGGGAGCAGAACAGCATGCGGTGTAACTACAGTATGTGAGTGCTGTAAATTTGCATCCTCCCAAATGATGCTGTATTACCTCTTCCTCCCACAGAAACATCATTTTTGAACTGACTGATGACAGAGAAGGTAGAAAAAGCCTCTCATACTTGCCTCTGTCACATGGAGATAAGTCTTGGAAGCAGGACCACTCACAGAAGTGATGTGGAGATTGCTGCCCTGTAGCTTCCATGTGTATGTGTTGAGCAGGGGAATGACTTTACTAGATTCTAACCAAACATAGCCCCCAAAGGTACTTCAAAAAAGGTTGTTGAAACCTTTCCTGGCTCAGAGATTTGGTTTGATTTCTTAAACAAATGTGATGCTCTTGCCCTCTGAGGTCCTCCCTCATCTTTTCCTGCCCCAACAAAACAGAGATGACGAAGTACAAAAACATCATTCATGGAGGGAAATACTGTAGAGTGGTAGATCTCAGGCCCCTTTTGACTACATGGGGTCTGTCAGTTCAGGTAACCAAACAGTTCATGTGTCCTGTGTATTGCAAATACTTTCAGTGCCATGTTTAATAAAATTATATTTCTATAAAACATAGGCCTTGACTATAGTCAAACTGAGATGTCCATAAAGATACCATTAGATTGCTTAGGTGCAAAGAGCCATGTCTTGAAGCAAGCAGAGATTTGTTTACAGTAAGGAAAGCAACCTATTGATTTAGACAGGTTCTGCTAAAAATACGAGTTTTACTGCTGTTTGTTCTTTGTGAGTAGGGTTGTTTGAGTACCTTTTATCTTTTATTCAAGCCTTCAGTAATTATCAAAGGATTTAGTTTTAAGATGTTTAGCAATTCAATGAAGTACAGAACTCACAAGGTTACTTAGTTTCTTTCCAAAATAATTTCTCTGTGGAAGGTACCTTCCCTTCCTGTGGCTCAGGGTATTACAATGCTCATTTTGTGAAGGGAAAACTGAGTCTGTGTGCAAGCTTCAAATAATTGGTTTTCTTTGGACGACAATACAGGCTTTCACTACAAAGCCCAGATTTTTCAGAGTACTGAAGCACAGCTGGTGTTCTTTGAATGGGGAAGTTGATGTTTCAAATTCTTGGAACCTTCAGAACATTTTGAGATTGATCATGTGTTTTTTTCATGGTAAACTGGATTATTCAGGGGAATGTTACTAATGAGAAAGCAAGCCTGTCATCTCTCTAAGAGCAGTGTGAGCTACACAGTAATGATCAGATGTAATCTGATTACAATTTATGGGGTTTTATGCATACACATGCTCACAATCATGTAATGTATGTCTTCCCTAGCATATCTGATGAACACTCTTTTCCTATCAACAAGGACATTCCAAAGCTGCTCTTTGTGTATGGATAATAAATTGCCCAACAGTAGCCCAACAGCTTTGTTTAAGACCTGTTCTTCCACAGCCTCAGTTTTGGCACAAGTTGCAATGTAATCCCTCTGATAGGTAAACACAAACAAATTTCTGCTTTGGAAACTGGAAAAAATACTTTGTGTTGTGATAAACACTAAATGGCAAAAGAATTCCTTGAGAATAGATAAATATCTTCTCAGATAGGTGGATGATTGTACTGCAGGATGAACTGAGTGATCCTCAGGGTCACAGCCACAAACTCCATTTCAAGAACCAGTCAGAAAACTCCATATATTGATAATTATGCTCATCTATGATAGAAATTAACTCTAGTGCTGAGCTAAGCACACAGGTAAATATTAAGACCATAAGTTTATGGATTAATGCCAGTTAAGGGAATTAAAGTCATTGGCAGCAAACTTTCTGCAATGGTTGCCTCTCTCTAGTCTACTTTGACCTCCCTCAAGCTTCTATTTTCTTTTATTTACATCGACACAATTTGCAGCATCATTCCTTGTCTCTTCGATTTTTGAATTATTTCTGGCATTTGCCACTCTAAATAATTATTCTTGGGGTGATATTTTCCTTTGAGATTACCTTTAGATTCTCTTGGAAAATTCCATAAGAAAACAAATTTCATTAATGGCTGCAGAACAGCTGAAGTAGTATAGTTAATACCTAAGTCATCATGAGGCATACTGAAAAGAGTGATACTGTGCAGTGGTGGGTGTTACACAAACAATTCAGTATCTACCTAAAATCAGCTGATTAAGTGTCATGCTGTATTCTGAGATAGATATTTGGGAAACAACTTCATGTCTGTAAATGTTAGTTTGTGCAGTAAAATTCCTAGTAGGGTTTGAACATCTCTCTCCATGGCTTTTCCCTGCCTGTTGTTTTTACCATGAGACAGGCAGGTATTGCTGAGAGGTCTGAAAAGGGCTCAATAGTCTTGGACTTAGAAGAAAGTGCTTGCTGAAGTTCACAAGCTTGGAATCTCTAGTGTAATTGCTTTTTGCCCTAGGGTTCATTCTGCATCCTAAAACATATTACACTGAAGATACAGAGTGATTGAAAATAGTGACTCTTGTACAGGGGTACACAGCGAACAACATCCATCTGATGTGACCATTATTTGCTTGCTCCTGTAGCTTGAGGTTACAGTATTCTCATTTTCCATAGTAATGTACCTGGCCTTGATTCAAAACATAAGAAAAATTGCAGAGTAACAGTAATAAAATGTCCAGGTTTTTTTGGTAAGAAAGCCCCAGTAAGCGATGATCTAAATGAATGAAGCTTGGTAAATATGATAAGAAAAAATCACAAACCCACTGTCAACCATGTCACCTGGCCATAAAAAGAACCTGTCAGGCAGAGCTAAGAAGAAACTTCGAAGAATCAGTATCAAAATTCAGGCAAAACATAGAATAAATGGAAGGAAAAAAAGGCCAAAAAATAATTTATCACAGAGGCAATACACTTTGTGCTAGTGTGAGGGCAAGGAAAACTCTTTTCTATAGATAGGAAAAGTAAAGTACTTTGAAAAGTCCCCTAACGGTTTTGCTCAAGTGCTTGGAGAAATTGTACACACATACATGTCACAAAAATTGGTTTCAGACAATTCAGAAGTTACTGAAAGGTTTTCACTTGCAAATTAAAAGTTAATTATGCTAATCTCCAAAAGAAGTGACAGTAAAGTAATCCCATTTCTAGTCTCTATGCTGTCATTTTTTTCAGCCATCCAATGACTGAAGGAGTAATGTGCATTACTAGTTTTAATTTCTGCTTCAAAACTTCATTCTTTGAGAATAAGTCAGTTTTACTGCATCTTCTGTTTCTGACAAGCTATTAAAAACAGACAAAATGGTTTACAAAATTTGTTTAAAATCTAAATTAAAATGATTCATACCTAAAGCAATGATTCATACCTAAAGCACACAGAAAAATAGAAAGGTTCCTATCAAGAAGGCATGGGGTGACAAGTCACATTACATGCTGATGTTCAGCCAAGTAGTAAGCAGTGTCTGATTGCCAACTTTTTTTTTCCAGTTTGATGCAGACAGAGATGAAGAAGAAGTGTTCTTTGACATAAGTGCAGCAGTTGACAATAAACTATTTGCAAACAAAGAGACTGCAGCAGGTGAGTTCATGTAAAGCTTAAAGAACCACATTTGTTATACTGCATTTAACATTGATGGAATGCTTTTTTCATATTCCTTGAGTGTGGATGCATGTACTGTGGCAGAGTCTTGGCCAGCTTCGCACATTTGTACAACCAAGGGCAAAACAATCTCTTTTTACTTGGAAACTTCATACAACCCACCTAACAGCTTGTTTATCTATAAGTTAACCTTAAAATACTGTGGCAAGTCCACTAAACTATATTATTAATAAAAAACTTAGTAAGTTGGTCAATTCCAGTCGTCATCTGTTTCATTTCCAGTGATACCTCAGTGTTCACCACAAAACCACTCCTGTGAGATTAATGATCATACTTCCTCCCTAATAATTGGTACTAATTCTGAAACTGTGTGTGAATATAAGTCAGGTGTTTGGGGATTTTATTTATTTTCATATTATTTGTGCTTACTGAGGCTTGAATGTCTTTAAAGAAAAAGCCTTTGAGGAACAGAGGACTGCAAAAGAATTGACACTAAAAAATCAAAGCACTGAAAATCCGTAACATCTGTCAGAAATATTTTGCTTGAGGGGAATTGAAAAATGTTCCTTGGTAGCTTCACAACTTCTTCCTTTTACAGATGGCATCCCTGGCTGTTTTCCAAGTAAACCATGAGGATTACATAGGTAGATAATGTTATAAATGTCTTGTGAAAGAGCACACAGAAAGAAATTTCTAGGCGAAATATTTTCCTGTAAAATTGACTAGCTTTATTAAACCAAATATTAGATATATATAGTAGAGAAAATCATGTATCTGCTCTCTCTTCTGTTTAAGGAAAAACTCATCTGCCATAAATTGGCAGGCAGAATAGCTTCAGTCATTTGTAATCATGAACAATCATTTGGGGGCTGCCAAGGAAAGAGGAATTGATGAACCACAGTGAAGTAGCAACACATCTATTATCTCTATTTGACAAAGAGCCGATTACTTTTTTCTACTAGAAGACATTTGCAAAGAGCAGTGCTTCAGACAGAAAGATCAGGTCTTATTTTGAAGATTTGAAAGGGGATTCCAAGCTAGGTAACCTATAAAACCCCACCCATAAGGCTGTTTTTGATAATGTTCGAAATGACATAAAGATGAAGTATCAAGATGGGGTGGAGGGGGTCGGGGGGACTGGGGAGGTGGTTGAGAATTATAAAAAGTGCATCAGCTAAAAAAACAAAACAGGTTTCTGGTGGTCAGCTTTGAGATAAGATGCACAAAAGAATAGAGACGATGATCAGTAAGTGGCACACTTACCTCTTTTGCGCTTAGCCTTATTCACAGAGGCAAGAGATTGATTCCAAACCTAAAATGCCATTCCCGCTGTACAACACTATATTGATAATTGCCTAATGGAATCCCTAATTAAATGAGCTAAGTGCTGAATAGCAAGAGGGAAGAAGTGCCATAAAGGTGCTAGCTCTGACAGACATCTTGACAAGAGCTAAACAATTTGTACAAATGGGTTGTGATTCTGGATGGGTTCCAGTCAGTTCCTTGAAAGTCTGATCTACTTAATAAATCCCTCACCAAAATGACTGGAGAGCTATGAGCTTTATCAGATGCCACACCACAGTCACGTAACTGGTGCCTAACCTGAGCACCAGTAATAGTGAGGAGGTTTGAAGTAGGATTTCTAAAGACCTGATGAGACCAGATATTTTATTTCTACAAGTTGTAATTCCAACATTGCCTTGATCTCACTTTTTGTCTTTTAGTCTTATTAGTGATATTGCAATATATTGTGGTTCCTGGTAGCTACCATGAACATAGTATTTCTAATATTTTCATGCCTCTACATCAATCTAACTCATATGTTATACCTGCAAAATCCAGTTATAATCAACTTTGTAACAATATATGCTGAAAGAAAACAGGGCAAGTTTTTATGGATTAAAATACCATTTACTCATTGTTTCCTTCTTCAACACATTAAGACTGTTGCCAAGAGCAACAACTTGTCATGAAACTCAACAGTGTAAGGTTGCAACAAAATTTGTATCAGAAGCATCTTACTAAGAGCAAAAATAGAATTTAATCATTCTAGTGCTAATCAGCCTTTCAATAAATTATTTTGATAATACTCCACTTGAAATTTATCTTCTAAGCTTTTGTCTTGCCCAAGTACTTATATGCAACATGTATTAATTGAGTTATTAGATGGTGCTTCAGAGCATGATCCATAACATAAAATGACATTTCTATTTTATTGAGCTTAAACATGCTATTAAGAGAAGAAACATGTTTCACAGGATAGGCTTAGATTACTTTTATGACAGTCAGTTTTGAACTGTGTGTATACCATAGTTGTTAAAATATGAGTATGGGCATATTTGAGCCAATGAACCATCTTGAACAGAATTGCAAGCAGGATTTGATATCAGTAATGGATTTAAGCAAGGATTGGAAATACATTAGCTGATTTGCCAAAACATAAATGGTCCAAGGAGCAGACTTAATTAATTCACATGATGGGGCATAGCTACCTTGTAATGGGAAGTTTAATCAACTGCAGACAAATTTAGACAGATCAGTACAGTTTAGTTTCATTGTATAAATGAATTCAGTGAGCTGTGAAAAGCAATGCTTGACGTTTGCATTCATGAAAACTTAAGGATGAACATGCTTTCAGAGAAAGTGCCACACACCCAGGCTCAGTCACTGAAATGTTTTATAGGACATTTATGGCCATGATTGCTTGCCCTCTGGGGTGTGTTTTGGTGGGAGGAATTACACACCTGCCCATAACAGCCATACACTCTCAGCTTTCCATGACCAAACCTGTGCAATTCAGCTTAGGAGCAACAAACAATATGTAAAATACAGCATAAGATGTAAAAGCACAGCCTCGTGGTGAATGAAGTGATTAAGCAGAGCCATGCACTACTCTGGGGGCAGGGGTGTCCCTCTCCCTGACTGTCAGACCTCCTGGCAGGGGTAGTGCCATCAGCTCACCCTGTACAACCACAGCCACCATTAAAGCAACTCATCCCTCAGTGCTGTGTCATTGGATCTCCTTGGGTTTCTAGCAAGACAAATCTTTATGAATGATGCCTTCAGAGTCAAGATACAAGACATGGGAACAAAAGGGAATGCATTCTAGATGATCTGCTATCCCTTTATTTTTTTAGCAGCCTGCTCCTCCCTGGAGAGCTGATTATTCATTTAACAGGGATTTAATAAAAACTTCCAGGTGATTTATTTTTTAATTGTCCCATACCATACCTAATAAAATCCTCTCTTTTTTCCCTAAGGAAAACACAGGGCATATCACAATGACCAGGTCTCGGTTGCCTTAACTATGCATGCACTGAAATTAAGGAAGCATATTTTAAGTCCTAGGAACACCTTTTAACATCAGGTGCTTGCAAGTTATTTCTCCATGATGGTACAACTTTCATGCATTTTCTTGATTATTTTTTTCTAACATGACTTTCCCCTTTTGCAGTCAATAAAGTTACTCAGATCACTTGCAATAGGTTCATACAAACACAGGAAGGCTCCAAGTTAATCAAGAGCTGAGATAATTTGGTGGAATGGGACATCACTTTGAAAGGAATTAAGTCATACCAGACTGCAAGCCTTTCCTCCTAATGGTAGACAATTATAGCCTACATCTCAGTGTACCAACTTAGCAAAAGAAAAACAATGCAATGGACTCTATTTATGTTCAGCTGTTTTGTTGTCAGGCATGAGATGTACAGCCTGCAGTCTCTTTCAAAGTAGTATGGTGTGTTTGCTTCTAAACATTTAAACCAGTCCTGCTCTTTTCCTTCAGCCAACATTTTGTGTTTCTTCCATGACAGCTAAACATTGCCACAAGTTCTTTGTAAAATGTTTCTGATTTAAACTTTGGGTTTAGAAAACCTGAGCTGAGTTTTGAATTATCTGCTTTCTAAGTCTCTCCCCTTGCTTTGGCCTTTTCACTTACCTACCACCTGATCTGCCTACCATCAGGATTACTGACTCCCAGTACTTTGCCAAGGGGCTATCTGGAATGCTTCTGCTGCTGCACATACTAGTGATTAGTTAGTGAGCCTGCTGTCCTCCCCTAAAAGACCTGTTTAAGCAAGGTTTAGGCCAAACTCAGCAAAATATGCTCCCTCCAACAACAAACCAAACTGGAGGATCACAAAAACTACTCATGCTGCACCAAGGATATTGCAAGTACTCTTTTATGTCCCCTTATTACTTTATCTTGCCCGGGGAGTAGCCATTTGCTTCAATTCATTTCTGGTAGGTTTGACTTTAGGCAATTTGAGAAGAGTAGAGAAGTCTATACACTGTTCAGTGATAGATGGTTATGGGTTTTGTTAGTTTTCATTAAACAAAGAAAGAAAAGACAGATTTTCAATTTTCCTTTAATATACCCTAGAAAGAAGCTATGTTTCCCCAAGGACACTGATGTCCTGGTTCAAGAAAAAGGCCTTAAGATGCCTGACCATATTAAAATTGTATAACCATTATGGGTTTTATCACTTAAGATACATTATGCATGAGTATTCATTTTCAGCCTGACCTTTACATTTAAGTTTGCGGCACCATATTTCATATTAACGTTTCCAGCTCGGGATACGTTACTGCTCCTGGTAGTTAAGTGACAGTTAATCAAGTGCCTTTAATAAAGTGCACACAAGTGCCTTTTAAAGTGATTGATATATCAGTGGAGGCCAGTACTGGGGACAACTGAGGCTTAGTTAGATTATGTTATCAACAATGACACAGTGTGAAGAGTGAGATGTCAGCTGTGTAAAATAAATCAAAAAATAAAGATTCAGCAATTATAAATCTAGTTGGTTGTGTATATGTTTTGCAGACAGGTGTTTTCAAAAGGCCATGAAGTGCATGTGTCAGAGAACATGCTGCATATGTACATGTGACACTGTGTGGTACCAGGAGTACAGTTCTTTTGTGTAGTTTTTTTATAGCAATCTGATAAAGTATACATGAACATTGGGGGTGGGGGAGTGAGGGAACCAAAACAAATACACCAGCAGATGGTGTTTCACAGGTCTTTCCCTGCTACCTCTTACATAGTCCAGAAAGTTAAAGCAAAGATTAATTTGGCAGCAGCTGTGACATGGATTGCAAACTAAGACACCCTGGAATCATCATCTCTACCAAGCAGTTAGAGTTTTGGTCATCATGACATTTAGCTCCTCTCCTCTGTTCTCTCCCTTAGTGATGTTTAATTCACGACCTACATAGATTATTACTATGTAAACTTTAAAAGCAAACAAAACCAGATAATGCATAAATGCATCTGGCATAAATTGAAGTGCAAAATCTGTTCTTGATAGTGCCTGTTACAGTGAGCCACCCATGCAAACAGCTCTAAGAGTGACAAAACAACTCCAGGTCATCAGTAGACTTAAAACTGTGTATCCTCAGTGCTAGTGCTTGCAGGAACATCATACCAGGTAGAAACACCTGTAACTCAGGAGGGAGGGAATTGTGTTCTTTTCCTCATTAGTGACCTTGTTTGACAGGGGATAGCAGGGCACAAAACAAGCACGTCTTACACTTGTCCTGGTGTTACCTGTTGCTCCCACACACGAAGTTACTGATTGGACTCATCTATGACTACTGACTGGTTACAATTTTTAGGTTTCCGCATTATCATCGCAGTATTTTTATTATTCTCAATTTTAGTAATTCTGTGAAAAAGACTCCTGTAGTCACATGCCTACTGACATTGTAATGCGTGTTGAATATGTGCAGGATTTGGTTTAGGGCTGCACCATCTAGAAGACCCAGGAGACCATTTCCTTCCTTATTGCCCGGGTTTGAGATAGTCTGAATGGGGTGATGGTGCCAGAATATGAATATGATGTCCATGCTACATCTTCTTATGCTTCTATAGAAAGATGATTGTTAGTTTATCCTCCCACTCTGGTTTAGCAATGACTACTCCCCTA
>NW_008662853.1:42347-47508 GCF_000695815.1 Acanthisitta chloris
TCCAGGCTTCTCAACAACTGAATTTTGTCATCCCAGGTGCACTACATTCTTGCTGGTGCTGCCACAGGAGGATGACAAGGAGAAGGGCCAGAGCCACACAGTCACCTTGGAAAGGGGTAGAATAGGATAGAAAGGGGGTGTTGCTGCTGGAAGCTGCTTTGGACCCACATCAGAGGCACTCAAGGATCCTTACCTGCTAACCAGCAATTAGTATTTCCTTTCTCTTTCCTAAATATGGTTTGTATTCTCCCCTGAGTGTGGCAATTTTACAATTGCAAGTCATGGCACGTAGAACACTCTGCCAATAAATATGGATCTAACTAAAACAATTCACCATTTAGCATAACCCTTCCTTATTAAGATTCATGGTAGCTTTTATGGATGCTTTGAAGGCTTTGTTAATGAAATACCATTCACCTGGGTACTCTGGCACATCTGAATGGTTCACAGTTTTTGCATAGCTACAGACAATTACAAATATTAGACCATTCCATCACATAAAGTGAAAATTTCCAATCCATTTCTGAAGTCTAATTTTCTTTCCTGTTTTAGGGTCAAATGAACTTGATTGCAGTCTGATTATGGATTCTGGAGATGCTATTTATACAGAATTTGACTTTGAAGACCAGGTAATCTTCTGTATCTATGGCCTCTCTCTTAGACAGTTTTCTAGTTTATGTACATACTGTGCTATATGATTTGTCTGAACAAGCTGGTAGAACTCTAAGGGTACATAAGTCAGAGGGCTTCTTAACTGCAATATACATAAATTCATGGTACACAGAGGTTGCTTTCTGGTTAGGAGAAAAGAGTGAATATTATGTTAGTATTAAGAGCATATATCTTCCCTTACTGTGCATTGTTGAATTTCCTCCACAAATTTTAAAATGTTGGCAAATGTGGCAAATAGAATTGCTAGAATGCACTGTAAATCTGCTGTATGTTTAAGAAGAGGAAGTAAAATATTTTTCAAAAGAGCAGCATGAAAGTATAAAAAGTGTGAAATATAACTACAACCAAATCAAACATTCTGCCCTTGAAAAAGTGTTTTTAAGCATTAAACAACAAATGCTTACAGTGTGTTGGAACAGCCTTTCAGTTGGAACAGTAGATCCTGTTCTATCCACATCCAAAAAGTAAATTTTGGTAAGTGTTTTCGTTGAACATGGGAAGAAAGAAAGCTAGAGAAGGGACAAAAAAGGTCATATACATCTTTCCCCTCTAGTTTTCACCTCTACACTGGTAAGGTCACATCTAGGGTAGTGTCCAGTTCTGGTCTTACTGGTACAACATACTTAAAGTCCAGCAGAAGACCACTACAGTGATTAAGGCACTAGGCCATCTCTCCTGCAAGGAAAGGCTGAAAGAGAGTTCAGTCTGGAAAAGAGAAGGCTCAGGGGAGATCTCATCAATGTGTACAGGAATCTGAAGGGAGGGTGCAAAGAAGATGGAGCCAGGCATTTTTCAGCAGTGCCCAGTGACTGGACAAGAGGCAATGGGCACTAACCGAAACACAGGAAGTTCCTGTGGCTTGGATACTGTGCTAATGATAACCATTACTGTTCTTGTTACTCTGGTGTGCATAAGCGTTAAAAGAATGACTTAGAATTTTTAAAAAATTAATTTAAAGCCATCTGCATCACACCACAATACTTAAGGGTGGTGTTTTTCGATGTTTTGCTTTCTGTCTTCCACTTTTGCATGACTCTGCTTGTATTTTCTTCAAGAATACCACAAACACTTCTCTAGATCTGAGAGTGGCTTGGCAAAGAATGTTAATTTGTCTTTCTGTTATCATTGAGCTAAATGCAGTTGCAAATGTTCTCACCTCTTTCCTTGTTATTTGCAAAAGATATCTTTTCTTGTGACATTTTAAAGCTAGTGACAAAATCAGGGCCAAAACCCATGAAATTTCATTATCATCTGACCATTCATTGCTGTTCTTTCATGTAATTCAGTGCAATACTTTATCCTCACCTGCAACGTTGTGTTCTAGCCCTATTCATTTCTTGTAATTTAGAGATCCCTTTACTGTTCTTTTTTGGTGCAGCTATTTCAGTTTGGGTTTTTTCAAGCAGGCAGCTCACCTCTGTCTCCAAATCCCATTCTGTCATAAATCCTTCTTAAAACATTCTCTGCCCAGGAAACTCTTAAATTTCTCATCATCTTTGTCTTGACTGTACTACTTCTTTATTGAAAGGTTTAGGCCTATAAAGCAGAATGTATATTTAAATTATGTTTGGCTACATTGATGTTAAATTTTGCTTCTTAATGACATTTAAAATAAATTCTTTTGGCAGAGTATGAACACTAAAGAAATTATACTCTTGCTTCATAATGTTTGAAATGCTGTTCTAATAATAAGCACAAGTTTTATACTTGCAAAATAAAATTAACAGAAATATATGAAAATTATAGTAATATCACCATTTCAAACTCTACTGTTCCCTGATGATCCATTGCACAGTCCATGAAAGCACTGACTGTAGGTTTGAATGCATGTGGTTCTCATGTGAGACTAAACAAGACTAAACAAAGACCTTATTGTCTTTATCAGTAGCAAATACTCTTTCTGCCAGATGTGGCAGTTAGCTTTTCTCATTATCTTGCCAAACTGCCATTCTGGCAAGAGTGCAGTACTTATACAAAACAACAAAGGAGAAATGAAGCTAAAACAGTGCTAAAATCCCTTCAGTCAAAGGCAGCTCTATAGATATGAAGTGGCTGACAATGACTTGCTTCAACTGCAAGTCGATATCTTGCTACTTATTAGTGACATTTTAAAATATATAAATACTCCTATTACTACTAAATATTTTAGCCTCAGTTTATATGAGATGCCTTGTACAAATATAAAGAAAATATAAAGAAGAAAGCAATTGCAACTCAAAGCTTTTATCATCTGCAATTTGAAATTATGCAGGCAAGTATTATATACAGAAGCAAAGAAGGGAGTGGAAGTTACCATAAAGTAATAATACCATCTATCTGCCCAGCCTGACAAAACAAAATTAGAAATTGCTCTCAGGAAGGAAAGATCAATAACTAAAATCAGGAGTGAGGAACTGCTCACATTCAAAACTTGAACTCATTTTGACTGTGGCAGTGATTTAATACTCCAGTGATTTACCACATGCTGTTTATGAATTGCACGAAGCATCAACAAACTTTACTCAGAGAATCTCAAATGGAAAAGGAATGCGTGTCTAGGTACAAATGTGTCATGCAGTGATGTTATTGCATAGGAAATCTGTCATGAGAGTGTGGGGGCTAGGAAGGCTGGTTTCTAAGCAACCTTACACAGCTGAGCTGCTAAAAATGGCTGAATGGAGAACATCTTGGTACTCAGTGAACAAGAGGAGTTGGGGGTTACACAACATGTACTGAAGACAAAGCCACAGCTGGTGCTGAGTGTCACTTGGCACGGCTGAAATGGACGTACACAGATACCTTTGCATTTTCTCATTCTTGGAATGAGCCATGAAAATCTCCAGTGTAAACTAAGCCGACAAAGAAGTATCAGAGTTCTTTAGATGTACACTACTTCTTCCAGAATAATGTCTCCTAGTGGCAGGCAGGAACAAGGAGAACAAGTCATTAGCTCATCTAGGAGTGCTCCCAAGTACACTGAAGTGCTTCAAGAAACACTTGGTACCTGTTGCTGAAACAGTGCAAAGCAACACTAATGCAGACTAAGATCTGACCTTTCTGGAAGAGTATCAAAGAGTATCAAAACAACTCAGAAAAACCTTGAGCTTTGTACTTTACATTTTATAAATGAATGTTCAATTAAGTACATGTAACTAAATTAATAGCAGGCTGATTGTTTTCTACTGGCTATGCACAAATGCTTCAAGAACTAGAACACTTGTAATCACTAAGTCCCTACAGCACTGAAAGGCAGGAGGGAAATACCCACTTTTCTTTTAAAAAAAGACATTTTCCTCTTCAAATCATTAATAACTATTTTCCCCCCTCAGATCTGTCAGATCCTGTATTACAGAAGGAATAATCTAGGTTTTTAGGATGACTTAGAAATACATTCTTAAGAAAAATAAAAGTAAACAAATAAAGCAGTTAGTACGTCTCATTACGAATGCCTTGTGGAAGAAGCAGCCAAAGTTTTGTGTGTTAGCAATCTCTATAGCCTTTTCTGGAATCATTATTACACCACTCGTGACTTGATTGGAAAACAGAAGCACAGTAAAGTGATAAGTTCCAGATATTTTCACCCATATTAAGACTTAAGGAATATAGTTTGGGGCACTCATTTTTTTGGGTGCAACAGCTTTATAGAATATGCTCAATTTGCAGAACTTGCTGTCATGACTAGTGCCTGGTTTAATAGGGATTGTCTGATGCTGCTGGAATGCTCTCAAGAGTGATAAAGGTTTTTACTGTTTGCTGTGTTCATTTATGCTTGCCATTCAATTTCTCAACTTTGCCAGAGAGGTTGTCAATATAATGCCACTTGTTTCCAGAGATCAGGCAAGTTTTAGCTCTAAGAATTGGATTTTTAATTAGAAACCTACCATTTGGCTTATTTCAAGTGCATTCAGGCCAAAAGGGAGTATTGAAAAATTGGCATCAGTGAATCCAATCAAAGCGTTCCAGAAGAAAAGAGCATCCAATTATTTTCTCATGAAAACAAGCCTTTCAAGACAACCTTAGCTAGTCTTAGGAATATTTACACTAATTAGAGGAAAAGTTACTACACACAGTCAGGTGACTGTAGAGTGAATATACTTCTGAACAAGTGCTTACAGAACTGATAACTTTAAAATTTGGGAAGCATGAAAATCAGGTAAACATCAAGTGATAAAAAAGTCAAAAACACATTTAGCCTCTTCTAATATTTTGGGCAGAGAACATAGAATGGTTTGGGCTGGAAAGGACCTTAGAGATAATTTTGTTCCAAACACTTGCCATGAGCAGGGACCCTCGTCCAGCCTGGCCTTGAACACTTCCAGGGATGGGACATCCACAACTTCTCTGGATAACCTGTCCCTGTGCCTTGCCACCCTCACATCTACAAAACATGGAAAGGCTTTTTTGTGCCCTCAAGGGAGTTACCCATTCATAATTGAGACATTTCCACATCCTTGCAGTGTCAGACGGTGTTTACTGATGCAATTAGGTGTCCTGGTTTTAGCCAGGATGG